>NC_056746.1:812036800-812247754 GCF_019279795.1 Protopterus annectens
AGTAAATAACGTCTTAACTGAGGCACTTAAAACATTGAAAATTGTTTTTGGTAGCTAAATAGTGAATTGGTAAACAAATAAAGCAATTGTTCAAAGAAAATGCTCCAACTCAGAGATATTCACAAGTGCTTTCGCCCGGTCAGAAAACCTGTAAAAAAGAAGAAATTAATCTTCCAAAGCTGTATTATGCAGATAAAATTGTTTGTAGAGAAACGTTTTTATCTGCATAATAACGCTTGTGAAGATTAAATGTTGGGAGACCGGAAACGAGTGTGGAAATGCGTGCGTAGTCATGCACGCGGTCGATGGCGTGTACATGTGCAAACTGTGTGCGTGTACTTAGTGTTTAAATGTAAAAAAAAAAAAAACGCCAGCGATTTAGAAGGGTGAAAAAACACATTCACTCGGCACCAGGCATTCACATTCACAGGCATGCACATCAGACTTTGCAATGAATGCAAAATCTCTCACACACACACACACACACACACACAAACACACACACACAGAAAACACATTTGGGCTCATAAATGGGACTAGCGATTACCCCAACATGCTAAACACGGCACCAGTCATACACCCTCAATTGATGCATTGACACACACAATCGGACTTCAAGGTACAGCAAGTAAACTAGCTTTCACATACACACAACCCACTAAACAAGCACATTCACATACACACAGCCCAGCAGCCATCCAACCTAGCGTTCAGCAACTGAAACACGCGGAGACCACAAATATAAAAAAAAAAAATAAACATTCCTACTGCAGCTAAATTCACAAACCCGCAGCCCGAACGCATCGAAACATACACACAACACAGCAGCCATCCAACAGAGTTCTGCACCACCGTTCAACAACAACAAACACGCGGCGACCACAAAAAAAAAAAAAAATAAACCATTCCAATGCATCAAAAATAAAAATCACAGTACAACAGTAAGGAATTAAATTAAATACTGCAGTAAACTCACATTAGATCCAAGTAAGCAGAATGCAATACAGGTAATGCTGAAGTCCTTCGCTCTAATGTTCTCGACAGTCTTCACTTCCAAGAAAGGGAGTTCCACACAGCAGATGCGGAGATTTATTGGGTCAGTGGAGTGGGTTGGACAAGCAGGCTCTGACATCACCTTGTGGGAGGTACAAAGGCTAATGCTAAAGACTGCTACACGAAAGTACTGTAACTTGCACAGAAGTGTAGTAGATGTGACGTCAGATTTTAAGAGACAAGTACAGTGGTTTCAAAGGCGGGACATTTTGATTTTTAAACTTACACTGAAATACTACGGAAGGGGAGGATGGCTAGGAGTTGAAACGCTGGAATAAATATTTTTGTAAAGCGGCAGTGGAGATTTATTTGTGCAGGATTAGTTAACAGGGGTGCAAGGAGACATCAGGTTGTGCACTAGAATTTGATATTCTGTTGTTCACCTTTAAACAGCTTTAAATGACTACAAGTGATCAGAAAAGGCCATCACACTTTAGTGTGTAGCCTACAACAGTTAAACAATTTATTTAAACAAAAACAACTTTTTAAAAGTGCAGGCAGTAAAATAAGTGCAATACGTGAAAAAAAAAACAAGCTTTTAAATCACAATAAGTGCTGGAAAATCAGCGTTTAGGCGGAAAACAGTTAAGTACAGCAAGAAAATACAGAAAACTGATACTCAATCACTCCAAAGTCTCTCTTTTAAGCTAGAAGGCTTATATCAGTTTAAGGCTTTCTAGTGCTTTCCAGTAGGTTAGTTACAGGAAAGATGGGAAACAAGCGCAGATGTGGTCTTTTAAACCAGAAAGTTGAAAGAGATGGACAACTTCCCGAATGGTCAATAAACTACAATTCCTGGGCCAAGAATCACTCCTCTGGTAGACAGGCTACCTAGTACTTACCACTCCCACTGATAAGCTAGAAGGCTGCACTCCAACAGAAGGGCTTGGGGGGCTCAGAAGCTTACAAACAGTGCTGGATACAGCAAATCTGTACCTGGACTAGACTTGTTACGAGAAAGGTGGGGATCAAGCACAAACACGGGCTTTAAAACCAGAAAGTTCAGAGAGATGGAAAAAAAAACTGCCCAAACGGCCAAAAATCTACAATTTCTGGGCCAGAACCACTCCTCTTGTGGTAGATAGGCTACCAAGTGCTTACCACTCCCACTGATAAGCTAGAAGGCTTCCCTCCAACACTGAAAGGCTTGTGGGGCTCAGAAGCTTACCAACCGTCCTGGATACAGCAACTCTGTATCTGGACTAGGCTAGTAACAGGAAAGGTGGGAAACAAGCGCAAGTGCGGCTTTTAAACCAGAAAGTTGAAAGAGATGGGAAAAACTGCCCAAACGGCCAGTAGCTACAATTTCTGGGCCAGGAACCACTCCTCTTGTGGTAGATAGGCTACCTAATGCTTACCACTCCCACTGATAAGCTAGAAGGTTTCCCTCCAACACAGAAAGGCTTGGGGGGCTCAGAAGCTTACAAAGAGTCCTGGATACAGCAAATCTGTACCTGGACTAGACTAGTTACAGAAAAGGTGGGGAACAAGCGCAAACGCAGGCTTTTAAAACCAGCAAGTTGAAAGAGATGGAAAACTGCCTAAACGGCCAATAAACTAAAATTTATGGGCCAAAACCTACTCTTCCCGTGGTAGATAGGCTACCTGATGCTTACCACTCCCAATGATAAGCTAGAAGGCTTCCCTTCAACACAGAAAGGCTTGGGGGGCTCAGAAGCTTACAAAGAGTCCTGGATACAGCAAATTTGTACCTGGACTAGACTAGTAACAGGAAAGGCAGGAAACGAGCATATCCCAATGATAAGCTAGAAGGCTTCCCTCCAACACACAAAGGCTAGGGGGGCTCAGAAGCTTACAAAGAGTCCTGGATACAGCAAATTTGTACCTGGACTAGACTAGTAACAGGAAAGGCAGGAAATGAGCATAAACACAGGCTTTTGAATCAGAAGGTTGAAAGAGATGGAAGAGCTTCCCAAACAACCAATAAACTATAATTTATGGGTCAGAAACCTCTTCTCCTGTGGTAGATAGGCTACCTAGTGCTTACCACTCCCACTGATAAGCTAGAAGGCTTCCCTCCAACACAGAAAAGCTTGGGGGCTCAGGAGCTTACAAACAGACCTGGATACAGCAAGTCTGTATCTGGACTAGATAAGTTACAGGAAAGGCAGGAAATAAGCTAGGAATTTTCTTTTCTTTTTTTTTTTTTTGAACAGAAAAGCAGCTAAAACAGCAGTAAATACAATTCAAATGCAGTGCAGTCTAGCACACGTATATCAATTTTACGGCAAATACAGTTTAAGTTAAAAACGACTAAAAAACAAGTGCAGAAGGCATTAAATTAGAAGGTTACTAACAAGCAGTAATAAGTGCAGAGCAAGAACAACGGAACAGATAGCCCGCAGAGCAGCAACTAAGACAGTTATAGTAAGAGCAGCTGAATATATATATATATATATATACTTTTTTTTGTGAGGGAGGGAAAACAGCAGGATTAAGAGGCTACAGCGATTGTCCTTCTCAATGCTCTCTTTGTACACAGTAGGAGTGCCTATGACCTCACTGCACTCAGTTGACTGAGCAAATGATATAGGCCCAAAAGGAGTATCCAAATACAAACTTACAAGAGGGGCAGGCAGTTTCAAAGCCACCAAGACAAGAACAGGGAGGGTGGGTGGGAAAAACAGTGGAGCCACAAGAGACAGAAACAGAAACAATACAGCACCACTATAAATAATAGGCAAGTGTATAAAGTGGCAAAATATGTACTTAGTTTGAAATAGATTCCAGCTCTGCACAGTAAGTCTATCAGCTTTCCAAGAGTTCACCAAAATGCAATCTATATTGGAATTGCAATGAAATGCACCTCAGGCGATGACTAACAGCTAGGATGTGGGCTGGCTCAACAACCCCCCCCCCCCGAAACTAGCCTGAGCTACCCTGAGAAAAAAACACAGTGGAGACACAAGAGACAGAAACAATACAGCACTACTAACAGGCAAGTGTATAAAGTGGCAAAATATGTACTTAGACTTGCTGTACAGAGCTGGAATCTATTTCAAACTATCAGCTTTCCAACAGTTCACCAAAATGCAATCTGTATTGAAATTACAATGAAATACACCTCAGGCGATGACTAACAGCTAGGATGTGGGCTGGCTCAACAACCCCCTCCCTAAAACTAGGCTGAGCTACCCTGAGAAAAAAAAACACAGTGGAGACACAAGAGACAGAAACAGAAACAATAGTCAAGTGTATAAAGTGTCAAAATATGTACTTAGACTTGCTGTCCAGAGCTGGAATGTATTTCAAACTATCAGCTTTCCAACAGTTCACCAAAATGCAATCTGTATTGGAATTACAATGAAATACACCTCAGGCGATGACTAACAGCTAGGATGTGGGCTGGCTCAACAACCCCCTTCCTGAAACTAGCCTGAGCTACCCTGAGAAGAAAACACAGTGGAGCCACAAAAGACAGAAACAGAAACAATTCAGCACCACTATAAAAAGTAGGCAAGTGTATAAAGTGGCAAAATATGTACTTAGTTTGAAATAGATTCCAGCTCTGCAAAGTAAGTCTATCGCTTTCCAGCAGTTCACCAAAATGCAATCTGTATTGGAATTACAATGAAATACACCTCAGGCGATGACTAACAGCTAGGATGTGGGCTGGCTCAACAACCCCCTCCCTGAAACTAGCCTGAGCTACCCTGAGAAAAAAACACACTGGAGACACAAGAGACAGAAACAGAAACAATACAGCACCACTATAAATAATAGGCAAGTGTATAAAGTGGCAAAATATGTACTTAGTTTGAACTAGATTCCAGCTCTGTACAGCAAGTCTATCAGCTTTCTGACAGTTCACCAAAATGCAATCTGTATTGGAATTACAATGAAATACACCTCAGGCGTTGACTAACAGCTAGGATGTGGGCTGGCTCAACAGCCCCCTCCCTGAAACTAGCCTGAGCTACCCTGAGAAAAAAACACAGTGGATACACAAGAGACAGAAACAGAAACAATACAGCACCACTATAAATAATTGGCAAGTGTATAAAGTTGCAAAATATGTGCTTAGTTTGAACTAGATTCCAGCTCTGTACAGCAAGTCTATCAGCTTTCCAACAGTTCACCAAAATGCAATCTGTATTGGAATGACAATTGTTAAATAAAATCAAGAATTCAATACACCGGAGGTTCAGGATCAAAAAGTTTACTAGTGTACACCAGGAGGCAAAAAACGTACAAGTACAGAATTTTGTCTAACATGAAACAGGAAGCACACAATTTTATATAGGTTTAACATTCAAGCTGTGCCCACCTTACTGACGTGGTATGTCACAGGGCATCTATATCACTTTAGCCTACAGTCCTCTATTCATAAAAACTGCTGATGCTGTATATTTTAAAAAAAGTTTTCCTCTGGTAACAATACGGCCTTGCTATCCACCTGGTCAGACATAATGTCTTTCTGTAAAGTTACTTCTTCAAGGTTTCATATCAGTTCGAATACAATAGCAGATTTAGTCTTCTAATACACATCTTTGTTCACTGTAACACTTTCCCATCAGCTGCATGCTATCTCAGTAACACATATACAAGGCTAAATCATCCCAGCAGGAAAGAGCAGAAGATTTCATTATTTCACACATTTAATTTCCTGACACAGCAATCACTTGTAAAAAGCATAAACATTAAAACTTGCTAAGCTAGCATCTGCCAGGGTCAAAGGTCAGCTTGCTTCAAGCCACACTGCAGTTTCAAAACTACTTACATTTACACATGAATTAATCCTGTCTGTTATAGGATTAATAGAATAAAATGCATTATATACTACTTTGCTTTTAAACTAGCATTTCTCATATGTTCAAATACACATTTTTCTAACATTTTCCCCCCATTATTACTTTTTATTCTATTTTGAAGTATGCATAGTGTCATTTCATCTCCTAACCTTTTCCACTTAGGATTTTCACCTAGGTGAGTCATTCAATCTATACTTCAGAAAAAATATCATCTGAGATCAATTTTTCAATCTCAATATCTTGATACAAAGTTTCAGTAACAGATACATCAATAAAATCTTTGATTAGTCTTTACATGCAAGGAATTCCACAGCAAACACATGCTCCTATTAGGAGTATACCCACACAAATGGCAATCAGAATATTCATTAGGTAGTAACCTCACCCCCCAAATAGATTCTGGAAGAAGTCCGTCAGTGGGTTTGGGCCTGGTTCAGTCATGGCTGATACTTGCTGAATTACCTCTAGGTGATTATTAATTTCATGCCTGTTGTCTGGTATGTACGCACAGCATTCTTCTTTGATAAGCACGCACGTACCACCTATCGCCGCTAGGGTGAAGTCAAGAGCCATTCGATTTTGTAGCACAACTGTTCTCATTGCATTCAGTTCATCAGTCACCAGTTCTAGGGCAGAAAAAGTTGCATTACTCATTACTTCGAGAAGTTTCGACAACTTGCTCAGCTCCCAGATCGATTTGACTGCTCCATAGGCTGGGAATATTCCTGCCCAAGATATAACACTGTCACTCAAGTCCATATGAGTCAATTTACTTTTGTCTTTCATGGTATTATGGTCTTTCCAGCCAGCTTCAATCTTTCCAACTGGATTTACAGGTTTTTCAACTGGACCTTCAGGTTTTCGGGCTGTTTCTCTCACGTTTCATATCTTACCCAAAGGTAATTCTGCAGTATGTCTTATTGCCGGAAACAGATAACCCAAAAAACAACTGCCGGACCAATCCTCAGGTAACCATTTATATGCCTTTTTCCCACAGATAAAGTAACAGTTTTCTACTTTAGTACTAATACGCATTAGCCCTGCATGAAACATTTTCTGATCTATAACTGACAATTGTTTAAACAAAACAGGATTCTTGCGAATGTCCTTCATGGTTGTTTTCAATTAGTTCAAATATGAGTCATAATTAGTATTGCAAAAAGTATTGCCATTACTATTCTTAATATAACACCGATAAGATATGGTTATATTACAATTGCTCCAGCCCACCTGGAGAGTATCATTTTTGTAAAAACATACAATTCCTTTTTGTGTGACAGGTAAAAATAAAGCTATTTTGTCCTGTGATCTCACAGTTCCTGTATCGAAGAGTAAATTCTCCCAAGTCTCATTTTTCCCCAAAGGGACAGCGGACATTATCAGTCCTCCATATGCTGTTGGTATAGCTGTACAAACAGAGCAATTTGAAATGTTCATAGTCTCTGCATATACACGCTTCATGGCTAGGTATGTGTTAAAATTTGGATGCCAGTCTATAGACGTTTCGTCACGCCTTCCCACTTTTACTTCTGGGGTTGTGTGTAGGATAAACCACAACAAGAGGAGAATTGTCACAATTACAGTCAGTAAATGTATACTCAACAAAATGATTATGCAACATCTCTGGGGTTGATCTAAATTTCTATTTGCTTTGTTTTTGGCCATCTTGGTCTGGTTGTGTATCAGTCACAAAGTTTTTATCAAGTTGAAAGTTCTTTACCGGTTTGCAGTGTGTCAAATGAACCCAGGACGTCCTCTCAGCCACTCTGACTGCAGTAGGCGTTGCCAACAGAACCTGGTACGGTCCTTCCCACTTTGGACTCACCCAATTCTTCCTCTTCATCACTTTCAGCCACACCCACGTTCCGGGCTCCAAAACTGCTTCCACCGGTCTGGTCTGTTCCTTATCTGAAAAAGAGTTAAACTGCAAAAAAGATTTATTTGTTAACAGTTTCCTCATATAACTAGCTAATGAACTGTCAGCCTCTTGCTCTGCAGGCATGAGAGCTTTCCAGTGAGGCACATAATATGCTCTCCCAAAAATCATTTCAAAGGGAGTCAATCCGTTCACATTTGGAATCATTCTCATACTCAGCAGTGCCAAGGGCAGACAGTGTATTGAATTTTTTTGGGTCTTCTCAACTAACTTCCTCAGTTTATTCTTAAGGGTATCATTGTACCTTTCCCACCAGTCGTGCTGACTGTGGGTGGTAGGCACAATGGTTCTTTAAGGAGATACCAAAAAATCTCCCAAGTTGCTGGATTGTCTGTTTTACAAAATGAGTGCCGTTGTCACTATAAATCCTTTCCAGAATGCCAAATCTAGGGATTACTACTTTTATCAGGGCTTTTGCCACTGTTGCTGCATCCAGATTTTTGGTTGGAAAAGCTTCTACCCATTTGGAAAACATATCTACAATAACTAAACAGTATTTCTTCCCTTCATACTTACTCAATTCTATGAAATCCATACAAATAGTATGGAATGGATATGGTGGTATAGGAAAACTTCCTTGCTTGGTTTTAAATGCCCCTTGTGCATGGTGCTTGTTACAAGTATGACAAGCTGCACAAAATGTTTTTGTGTAGTTTGTGAATCCATATGTTTGGAATGTTCGGTTTACTAACTGTACCATCCCCCCTGTTGAGACACGGCACTGCCCATGACTCAGCAAAGCTGCATATCTAAATAAATTAGACGGCAATATCGTTTTTCTCTCTTTGGAAATGTACAGTCCATTTTCAAGAATTGCACCTCGTTTTACACATTTTTGCTTTTCTGCTTTTGTAGTAAGTGTCTGCATTGTTTTTAACATGTCTAAATCTAAAATCTCAGAGGGTTGTAATTCCTCATTCAAAAGTAAAGTTTCTGAGGCTGCTTGCTTTGCAGCTGCATCAGCTCGTGCATTGCCTTTTGAAATCTTATCATGTTGTTTTGTATGAGCTACATATTTACAGATAGCTACTTTGGTAGGTAACTGAATAGATTCTAATAACTCCAAAATAAATTGCGCATGATTAATAGGTTTTCCACTAGATGTTATTCCATTGTTGCGCAAATACATGTACTGTAGAAAAGGCATACTATACTATCAGTATATATGTTTAGACACTTGTTTTTTGCTAAAGTACATGCCCGTGTCAAAGCTATCAATTCTGCTGCTTGTGCAGATAAGTTATGTGGTAAGGATTGGGCTTCTAAAATTTCAGTGTCTGTAACTACTGCATACCCTACTAGATTCTTTCCTGTAGGGCCTCTTCTGCATGAGCCATCCACGTAATATGTCACCTCGGCATTATCCAAGGGCATATCTATGAGATCTTGTCTAGGTAAAGCTAACTGTTCAATTTCCTGCAGGCAGCTGTGTGGTGTGCCATCCGCAGGAGTTGGAAGTAATGTTGATGGATTTAATGTTGTACATCGTTCAATTGTCATATGAGGTTGGCTCAGCAGTATAGTCATACATGAAAGATGTCTAGCAGGAGAGAGATATGCTACTTTTTCTTGTAGTAAAATTATTGCGACTGCATGAGGCACTCTCAATGTGAGAGAGTGGAATAACACCACTGAGGCTGAAGCCTGTACTGCCATTGCAGCTGCAACTACTGCTTGTACACAGTGAGGCAAGGATCATGCTACTGGGTCTAACTGTGATGAATAGTAGGCTATGGGGCGTTGCTTATCCCCATGTTGTTGCATCAGCACTGACGTTATATATCCTTGCTTACAATCTACAGTCTGAAAGAACCATTTGTGATAATTTGGGAGTCCTGAAACTAATGAAGAAGCTATCAACTGCTTCAACCTGCAGAAAGCCGTTTCTGCTTCAGGTGTCCATTGTAAAATATCTTGTGCTGCCATTGGTGTCTTATATATTAAGTCAGTCAGTGGAGCAGATTCCAAAGCATAATTTGGTATCCAGCTCCGACAGAAATTAGTTGTACCCAAGGAGGACATCATTTCCTTCTTGGTTGCTGGCTTGGGTGCTTGCAAAATTGCTGTTTTTCTTTCCTCATCTAATATTCTACCCTCATTGGATATTACATATCCCAGGTATCTAACTTGCTTTTTCCAAAGTTGTAACTTACTTTTGTTTACTTTGTGTCCTTGTTCCACTAAAAATTTCCTTGTTCCACTAAAAATTTCAATAACGCTACAGTATCCTCCCTGCATTGTTGTTGGGTGGGGGCTGCTAGCAGGATGTCATCTACGTAAAGTAGAATTTGACTACCTCTCGGTGGGGTAAACCCTACCAGGTTGCTAGCCATCTCTTGTGCAAATATTGTTGGGCTCTCACAATATCCCTGTGGTAATCGAGTATAGGTATACCTTTTACCCTGAAATGTAAATGCAAACCAGTATTGGCTATCAGGATGTATAGGTATTGAAAAGAAAGCATTACTGATATCTACCACAGAAAAATATTTTTGTTGCGGTTTCAAATAGTTTAACAAAGTATGTGGGTCTGGCACCGTGGGTGCTCTGGGTATCACTGCATTATTTACAGCTTGTAAATCTTGAACCATCCGCCATTCCCCGTTTGCCTTTTTAACAGGAAATAGGGGTGTTTTACATGGTGAATCAGCAGATTCTACCAGTACTCCTTCTTTGAGTAATGCTGCTATTATAGATTTGATTCCTATTTCTGCATCTTTTCTCAAAGGGTATTGTCTTTTCTGTGGTCTGAAAGCTGACTTTGGGGTAATTGTAACTGGTCCTGCTGTTCGAATAACTCCTACATCTGACTTGCCTGTTGACCAAAGAGTTGTCGGAATTTGACATAAGGCCTTTTCTTCTTCTTCTAAAAAAAATGCTAATCAGCTGTCCTCACTAGATTGCAAGTGAACAGCTGGATGTGTCTGTGTCAACCAATTTAGTTTTTGCTTTTGTATCCTTTGTTCTGATAGTTCTAAATCAGTCTGTTTCTCCCATCGTGTCACCTTTTCTCCTAAGTCTGCCCATTTTACACTTTTGTTCTTTATCAAGCTGACGTGGTAATCGATTTGATCTATATAATGCAAGGAATTCTTGAGGTAATGAACAGCTAACTACACTGTTCCCCTCAGTATCCCAGTACAAAGTACACAATACTAATCTAGTTGCACGATTTCTGAACAATTCTTGCTCATACTCTGTATCAGGTCCTGGTGTAGTATGGTAGTATAGAGTACAGTGTAACAAATGCTGTGGATCAGTGATGAGGGAGTGGACTTTACTGATGACTACGTTCATCAGTTCCTCAGTTACCGCCTCTGGACCAGTCGTAACTAGGTCCTGGCTGTACCAGTAAAAAGTTTCACCCTCCGATCGCACCACGAAGGTATCCATTTGTCTCTGTGCCTCCATACCTTGTACAGTTGGAACTACTGCTATGCCAAATATCTGCATAAGGTCCCTGCCCAATAGGTTTACTGGACACTGTGCAGAAGTGACAGTTTTACTTTTCTGGGTCATACCTGAAACAGGGTCAGTTATTGCTATATCGTGGGAAAGTGGTTCCCTGTATAGCTGTCCATTTGCGGGTTTTACCAGTATATAATCAGGTGATTTGGAATGTTCCGGTAACTTGGAGGGGTGTATCAAGGTCCGTGATGCTCCTGAGTCACACAGGAATTTGACTTCCCTTCCCTCCACCAGAAGTGTAATTTCCGGTTTCGTGTCTGCTAAGTAGAGCTCTAAGCTCAATAAATGCTAAGTCCAAAATTTCACTTTCTTCATCCTCCATATCTACTTGCACTTCCTCTATTCCTTCTATCACATTTACATTTGTTTTTTGTTCATTAACTTTTCCTGATGATTTCTGACTTTCGCATGATATATCTTCACTATCATATAGTCAGTCCTCATCTCCCTTATCTTCTGAAATTACCTTTTTGTTTTGCTTACAATCCCTTGCTAGATGTCCCTTTTTCCCGCACTTGAAGCATTCACCTCTCTTTTTCCTTTCTTCAAAATCTTCTGATCATTTGTCAGATTGTTTGTTTCCCTGGGCATTCTTCTTGCCCTTTTTACATGATTGTAACACAAATACTTCAGCTCCGTCTTCAGCAGTGAAGACTTGCGCCTTCTTTTTCTTTTTCCTATTAAAATGTCTTTCAGCATGTTTAGCATATTCAAGTAAGGCTTGTAGCCTCCCTGTTCGATGGTCTATCATATGCTTCATAATGAAGCTACTAATAGGTGCAATGCAACCCTTCAAAAATGCATTTTTCAATTGTTGTTCATATGGGGAATCATTTGTTTGGTTCTCAGGAACCGTCATATCGCTATGATTATTAAAACATTCTAATAATCTGGCATAGTACCCATCTATTGTCTCATTTTCCTGTTGTATGCATTGATTAATGCAAGTCCAGTCTGCTCTAGGTTTCCATTTCTCAGAGATTTGGTCTGTGAGACCTTTCACTCTGTTGTCTAACTCTGCGTCACTATGTGGGAGTGGTTTAAGCTCTGCATTACGAGGATTCCAGGTGCCACAAATGATGTGCCAATCTGGACCTATAATTTGTCTTACTACTTTTTCTACGTCTTCCCCATTCAAGTGGTAACTTAGCCTCATGCCTTGTAGGTCTTCTAAAAATTTCGTAAAATTAACTTTCGGATGGGGGATTCCCTCAGTAGCTTTCCGGATATCTTCCGGTGTCCATGGTCTATATACCAAAAGTGTCGGGTCCTGCCCTTCCTGTCCTGCCTGAGGATTTGGGACCTCTATAAGTGGGCATATTTCTTCCTCACTCTCATCCTGTAGGTTTCTCTCTATTTGATATGATTCCGCGTCCCTACGTATTTTACGTGCTTGGGACCTAGTTTCAATAGGATCTCTAACAAACGGTTGTGGTCTTGCTGAAACTTGAGGATAACGGGGAGGTGGACCAGCCTGTCCACTCGCTTCATATCCTAAAAAGGGTAAGGGAGGGGGCAAGGGAGGAGGAGGAGGAGCTGTTGCTATCACCAAGTTATTATCTTCTTTGTCTAAAAATAATGTTTTTGAATTTTTTAGCTTCTGTTCTCCACGATTTGCTTCCTCAATCCACCTATGTGCCAGAGGAATGCCTAATTGGCGTTGCTTTTTTGCCTGACCTCCCGCATCAGATTTAAGTTGCTTAAGGAGTTTAACTAGTGAAGTTTTATCTAGTTTACCATCAAATTCATATTTGTTAACCCATTTCGTATAATACCCAACGTTATCGGAACGTTGTAATTGCATGTATTTTGCGTCTTCATTTAGGGGTGGATCTCGCGATGTTTTAGTGCACTGATTTCCCATGGCAGAGAAAATGTTATGTAACCCTTTTTTTTTGATCACGTGATATCAAGTTCTCAGTTCCTTTTCACAGTTTATCTAGAATAACTGCCTACCTTATTCTGTTACCCTGATCTATGACCAAATATAGTACTTCCTTTTGTCCCTGATCTGAAAAACAAATCTTGACAACAATATACTGTAACCTAGTCCCTGATCTAAAACAGAAAAAAGGCAAGTTCTTCCTACCTGAGCCTTCGGTATTGAACCGTCCAATATCCGCGTTTCAGCCACAGATCAGAAAGTGGCCAGCCTCTTTAAACGTCAATTCAGTCGGAGGTCTTTCCACCCAAGAACCACCATTTCGGTAACTTCTTCTGCGCAGTATTCGACCACCGGTAGACTCTGATCTGCAGCTGTCCGAGGGTATTCCGGTCCGAAGGACCAAACTGTTAAATAAAATCAAGAATTCAATACACCGGAGGTTCAGGATCAAAAAGTTTACTAGTGTACACCAGGAGGCAAAAAACGTACAAATACAGAATTTTGTCTATTATGAAACAGGAAGCACACAATTTTATATAGGTTTAACATTCAAGCTGTGCCCACCTTACTGACATGGTATGTCACAGGGCATCTACATCACTTTAGCTTACAGTCCTCTATTCATAAAAACTGCTGATGCTGTATATTTTAAAAAAAGTTTTCCTCTGGTAACAATACGGCCTTGCTATTCACCTGGTCAGACATAATGTCTTTCTGTAAAGTTACTTCTTCAAGGTTTCATATCAGTTCGAATACAATAGCAGATTTAGTCTTCTAATACACATCTTTGTTCACTGTATCACTTTCCCACCAGCTGCATGCTATCTCAGTAACACATATACAAGGCCAAATCATCCCAGTGGGAAAGAGCAGATGATTTCATTATTTCACACATTTAATTTCCTGACCCAGCAGATAATCACTTGTAAAAAGCATAAACATTAAAACTTGCTAAGCTTGCATCTGCCAGAGTCGAAGGTCAGCTTGTTTCAACCCACACTGCAGTTTCAAAACTACTTACATTTACACATGATTAATCCTTTCTGTTATATGATTAATAGAATAAAATGCATTATATACTACTTTGCTTTTAAACTAGCATTTCTCATATATTCAAATACACATTTTTCTAACAACAATGAAATACACCTCAGGCGATGACTAACAGCTAGGATGTGGGCTGGCTCAACAACCCCCTCCCTGAAACTAGCCTGAGCTACCCTGAGAAAAAAACACAGTGGAGACACAAGAAACAGAAACAATACAGCAGCACTATAAATAATAGGCAAGTGTATAAAGTGTCAAAATATGTACTTAGTTTGAAAGAGATTCCAGTTCTGTACAGCAAGTCTATCAGCTTTCAAACAGTTCACCAAAATGAAATCTGTATTGGAATGACAATTGTTAAATAAAATCAATTCAATACACCAGAGGTTCAGGATCAAAAAGTTTACTAGTGTACACCAGGAGGCAAAAAACGTTCAAGTACAGAATTTTGTCTAACGTAAAACAGGAAGCACACAATTTTA
Source organism: Protopterus annectens (assembly GCF_019279795.1). Lineage (NCBI taxonomy): Eukaryota > Metazoa > Chordata > Ceratodontiformes > Protopteridae > Protopterus > Protopterus annectens. The sequence continues at coordinate 812,051,444 of NC_056746.1, forward strand.
TATAGGTTTAACATTCAAGCTGTGCCCACCGTACTGACGTGGTATGTCACAGGGCATCTACATCACTTTAGCTTGCAGTCCTCTATTCATAAAAACTGCTGATGCTGTATATTTAAAAAAAAGTTTTCCTCTGGTAACAATACGGCCTTGCTATCCACCTGGTCAGACGTAATGGGCCGGATTCATGAAGGCTTGCACGGAGTCTAAGAGTAGTGTAAGACTCCATGCAGCCTTTGCGATCCAGGAACAGCCCAAAGTCCGTGTAAGAGATAAGCTAAAACGTCTCTTACATGGAGTGGGCGTGGATAAGCTAATCACCTCACTTGCAGCCGAATAGCATGCAAATGAGGATGATTAGCGATCCAGGAAGCCCAGAACAGCCCGTGTAAGAGCCGTTTTAGCTGCAGAAATGTACTCTGTTGACAACTGAGTACGTTTCTGCAAAAACTGCAATGGAGCCATGTCAGCTCCAAATAAAGGGTGCATATGTGTCAGGCAGCATGCCAATGGCCAAAAATGTGGCCATTGGCAAAGTAACCTGATGCAAATATATTAAAAATATAATTTTTTTTTTCGGCGATTGCCGATGTTTAAACCCAGCGCAGCCCCGTGCAAACGGGCTGCGCTGTATAAAACATAAAAACGAAGGTTATAAACCCACAAATGTGGGTTTTATGCAATACATGGAATGTCAATGCAGGGACCAACAGACCAAAACCAACATGGCCACCATGTAGTGGTTGCTAAGGGGGGAAGCTGAGTCTAAGACATGTAACTAAGCATTAGTAGGCAATCTGATGCAAATGAGTGTTAGGATACTGAATTCCACTGTCACATAGCAAATGAGCACAGTCTGAGTAGTGTAAGAGTTACAGAAGGAGGAGGAACAGAGTAGGCGATAGGTGACATCACAGGGGGGAATGGTAGAAAGAAATGCAGTTCATTGGAGGTCAGAGTTACATGACAGATGTCAGACAGATATCATGGAAAGAGGTGTGCCACTAGATAAGCATGAGAAAGTCAAGAAATGGAAGGTATACACTGTTGCCTACACCGAAGTTTCTTGCTGGGCGTGCATTAGCACGTGTGCGCGCCATGAAGCGCGAGTAAGGCAGTGTGCGCACGTGTAAGGCAGACTGAGCATTGGGAGATGTTTAACACTGTTTGCGCGGGTGTGCACACGTTTTAATCCGAATAAGCAGATTCTGAACCGTGTAAGCATGTGTGCGCACGTGTAAGTCACTGTGAGCGTGTTTCTGCTGGTTTGCACATGGCTCCTCCCTGAGGAAACAGAGAGGAAAAAGGAATCAACAGATTTAGTAGGAAGCTAGCAGGGAATACTGCTGGAGCTAGCAGGTGAAAACAATTAGAAGCAGGCAATTACACAGGCAGAATAGTAGCCCAGCCCAGCACTTAAAACTCTGCAAACAGCAGTGCAGGATGTTTCTCTCAAGAGACACTGCAAGACAGGAGTAAGCTATTAGAAGTGAAAACTGAAAAAGCTGAACTCAGAGCAGAAATGTTAGGGGCTGCCATAGCTGTCATAATGAGACATAGGCGACTTGCTGAGGGTGGTGACAATGCAGATGGTGCCAGACAACCCACAGTGAGGAGACGGAGAAGAGTGTACAGGCCCAGGGTCACCTACCACGGGTTACATGAGCTGGACATATTGCGCTATAGAGTGGACAGAGACCTCCTGCAGCAAATAGTGGAGCTGTGCAGGCCACGCCTCACACAGAACCAACAGAGGGGAACCCATCCCAGTGGAAACCAAGGTATGTGTTGGCCTAAGAATACTAGCAACAGGTACCTTCCAGAGACCAACTGGTGATATGATGGGGATATCACAGGCATCAGCCTCCAGGGTACTGCACCAGTTCCTGGATGCCATGTCAGCACATGTCGGTGATCATGTATATTTCCCCAATGCCCATGAGGTATTGGCCAGCAATATGCATCTCTTCCAGCAAATAGCGGAATACCCTGAGGTAGTGGGTGCAATAGACTGCATGCACATATGCGTCAAAGCACCAGCCGATGAGCAGGGTAGGGCATACATCAACCGCAACTGCCAGGTAGTGTGTGATGCCCAGGGCATAATAATGAATGTGTGTGCTGGCTGTCCTGGGAGCTACCATGATTCCCACATCTGGCATTTGATGCAGCTGTACCAGACATTTGCCAATGGGGACATCCCGCACGGACACCTAGTGGGGGATGCAGGTTATGCACTGGAGCCGTGGCTGATGACACCCATCAGAAACGCACACACACCTGAACAGGAATGCCATAATGAGGCACACGCACAAACACGTAATGTAATAGAGCATGTGTTTGGGCTGCTCAAGTCACGGTTCCGGTGTCTGGACACATCTGGTGGAGCCTTGCAGTACACACCAACTACATGTACCCAAATTGTCATGGCATGTGCTATGCTACATAATATGATCTTGCGAAAACAGCTGCAGCAGGACCAGCATAGGGCTGGGCCAAACAGCCCCCCACCATTGCCAAGGCCATCACAGGCAGAGCGTGACTCAGAGGAGGAACAACCTGAGCCTGCCCCAGTAGGCAGAAGGAGGCGTGCCCAGTATGCCCTGGCCTTGGCAAAGAGGCAACGCATAGCACATACACTGGCTCAGTAGGAACCCTGGGAATGATACCCCCTCTGACTCACTCAAATAATAACATGGATGCCTACAATGACATTACCTGCTCACAAACATGTACAGGGAAGTGTAATATGTGCATCCAACAGAGGCAGCCCTGCAGCACCACCTGAGGCATGAATGCCATGTGTTAAGTAATGTAACACCATGTACTATATGCACACCTGAGGACCCTGACTAACATCCTACCCTCACCAAGCATCATGCCACAATATGACAATGAGATCATCAAGTGCAATAATTGACTGAAGTATCACAGTTAGTCAAAGGGGATCCAATGTGTGCCAGTCTGGGATGACATGCTGAGCATGACATGATGCTCCACCTGCTAGGACTGGCGTGCACATATCAGTGCAGGCCGTATGGATACTGGCAAAGGCTGTTGTTACCCACAGTGTGCCCTGAATAGGTAAGGCTCAAAACACAAACCTATTTCCATAGGTATCAGAAGGGATAAGAATAAGATAAGGGATAAGTCGAAACAGCAAGATGCATGCAGTCTAAACTCACCCAGTATGGAGAATGTTGATATCTGTGCTGTAACAGAAAACTGAGTCAAGGCTCACAACAGCACCCTAACACTACCAGGTTACACCTCATACTGTGCTGTACAGACTCAAAACATGGAACAAGCTACAAAAGGAGGGTGACTAGCAAGAATTGTCAAGGATAACCACACCCCCATGTTGGTACTACAACAAGAAGCAGCATGGACTAGCCATGGTCAAGTAACAGTGGCTAAAACTGCCCCCCAGTTTATAGCCTGCTACAGACTACTGTCCCAACACCAGGAACTGCACCTGGCCTATGCTGGAATACATGACTATATCAAGTCCTCCAAACCACATTATATTGGGTGACTGAAAATACCCAGACATAGACTGGGAGCATTATACTAGCTCCAACAGTGTAGGACAAAAGTTTATAGAATCCATAAACCAAAAGGCCCAGGAACAACGTACCACTCCCACAAGAGGGGTAAGCATACTGGATGTGATAATCAGCAACATGGGTACTGGATGGCAAGACAAGAAGTGCATTGCTCACTGGTAAAACCAGACCATAGAGTAATCACACTGGATATACAAATCCTGACCACAGTCCCTAGCCAGAAAACCACAGTGAAAAACATGTGTAAAGTAATATTTGCACTCCTCCAAACTGATGTGGAATCCATTAAAGGTCCTGTGCAGGTGCAAAATATGGGCCACACCTCAGAACCTGTAATACAGCCATTCCATGAACACTGCCAGGAATGCTTGGATTATGCAATCCTAAATTAAAACAAGACACAATGCCATACACGCAGGCATCTGGCATGGTGGACACCAGCCATAACCAAACCATGCAAGAGAATGAGGTAGCTACTACATGATAGAGCAAACATAAACAATGAAGTAATCACTGATCAGTAGTATGGCAATAAAATATGTCCACACATACAATCCACTAAGGCCAGCCACAACAAGTTGAATCTGTGAATCCTGAGGCAATGTTACACCTGCCCAAAGTACACAGACAACCCCAACTCCACCCAAGAAATACAAATATATGTGAGAGATGCAACCATCTATCCAAACTGGAGGCTCAGCTCCCTCAACTCAGTACTCCCAAAACTAGTCATGAGGAGAAGGTAACCACACACACCACAAACACAGTCCCACATAGACCTATCACAACTGCAAACCAAACACAAACACAGAAAAACATTCCTGGAGGCACAAATTACAAACACAGCACACCAACAGAGGCCTCTAAAGCAGACACCCAATCAAACAACCTCCAAACATAGCACATGCAACACATAGTACACAAAGCTGGTGTGCCAAACAGTCACAGGACAGAAGGAGAAACAACATGCCTGATACAGTTGTAATAGGTGACTCCATAGTCAGACACACTGCTGTCCCGCACACCAGACTGAACAAGGGAAAGGGTACAGTAAGCTGCCTGTAGGCTGCCACAATACGCCACATAACAAAAGTATGCAGGTCACTCCAAAGCAAGTAGAAATATGATGCAGTCATAGTCCATGCTGGTGTGAATGACCTGAGATGTACCTCCCTAGACTACATGAAAAGAGACATAGATGAGCTCTCTGATTATGTAGTCCAGGCCAGTATGACACTCACCGTTTGCAGCATCCTACTCTTACCAAGAATAATGCCACAGTACAAACACGGAATGATCAGTCATAGCTAGTGGCACACTTACTGGTCTCATTCCAAGGGGATCCAATGTCTGTCTGCTTGGGATATCATGCTTGACAAGCACGCAGCTGTTCTTGGGATGGCTTGCACCTGTTACACCTGTGCGTCTGGATATTGGATAAGGCCTTTGCCACCTCCATAGAGCCTTTTGTAGGCAAGGCTGAAAAGACTAACCCACCACCCTAGAAAACATAAGTGGAAAGAAACATAAGGGTAATGCTGACCAATGCCAGATGTGTAAACCCCAATATGCATGCTCCCAAGGCCATCCCCAGTATGGAGAACATCGATGTCTGTGCAGTGACAGAAACCTGCTGAAAGCCTCCTGACAGCACACCAGCACTACCAGGTTATACCACATATCATGTGTCATGGCCCCAAAACCTGGAACAAAACATAAAAGGAGGGCGAGTATCCATATTAAGCACAGACACCCATACGTCCAGGTAACTTGACAATGCACAAGGCATTGGAGTCCACCCATGTGCAACTAACTGTAGGCAAGACTGCTGTACAGTCTGTAGCATGCTACAGACCACACTCACACACAGGAACCCCACCCAGCCGTCCTGAAGACACTGGACAGTATGAATGTCCCACCAAATACCAAACAAGGTACCACAAATTACCACATAGGTGGTAAACCATTATGTATGGAAGGAGTAATCAGGGACCTAGGGACAGAAGTGGACAGTAACCTGTTATGTGACACTCACATTGCCAATGTGGCTAGGAAGACTGTCTACATTTGACACCGTATCAGGAAAGGATTCACATCTACGTCAACAGAGGTCATTGTGCCCCTATACTGTTCATCACACCCATAATCTAGTACAATGCCTCATATGGGATGTACCTTACCTGACACCTGCAGCAGTTAGAAAGACCTCAAAGGTACCTCACCAAGAGGATTAAGGGTCTCAAATACATGTCATATGCTGCCTGGCTGTAGACACCCCAGCTGAATGCAGTCACATACTACCTACACAGAGGCATTGCATGCCTGTTGTAGAAGGCCATGCCCAACACAGGAGTAATGGACATGCTCCACCCCAGAAAACTCAAAGCCATCGGAGCTGTGAGAGTGAGAGATGTCATCCTCCACAAATAATGAAGTAGGATGTGCTGGGGGGACAGATACATAATCCAGAGGCTCTCCACACCCTGGACCAGAATCCCACTCCATGTTAGGCAGAGCCCCTCACTGACACTCTTCAACAGGAATCTTGCCAAGTGGATGGATGATTGTAGGGTTACACTGGGGGTCTTCACTGTGTCATGTCCAGACAGAGGCACAGCAAAGCAAATCATAAATGGCCATAATATTCACATAGCAAGGGGTGGCAAAAGCCACACACACTCTGGCTAGGCTAACAAATGCCCTAGGGTGGATAGCCTAGTATGAACCTACGAAGATACAAATTGTACATGACACCAAGGATAATCCCAAGGCTTTCACAACTGATGGTAGGAACCGTGTTGGGAATTCACAGATATGCTCTGAATCACACAAATATCACAAACACACACACACATATTGCCAACATACATCCTGACAGGTGCAGTGCAACAACCCCCAGAATGCAGAATATCTATCCCAGCAGACTGCTGGCCCCCTGACATTGCAGATGCTGAGGTAACAGCCAGCATCTACAAAGCAAAACACACAGCAGCAATGGTATGAGATGGTCTCCTGGGCTGAGTGCAACATGGACTCCAAGATGAATGGAATGCCAAATCACACTACTGCTCAATGTCAGCCTTACCACAGAATATGTACCCAAAGAGCAGTGTACAACAACAGTGGTCCTTCTCAACAAAGGTGTTGCCTGAATGGATACTGAAAACTACTACCCCAGAATCCTGAGAAGCTCGGTCTGCACAGCTATGGAAAGGATCAGCATGTACCACAGACATAAAGATATTGGGGACCTACTCACACCGGACCCTACCCAGTGTGGCTTTCTTAAGTGCAGATCCTGCCCCTAAACATGTTAGACTCAATTGAAACAGTCATTAAGGTCATTGATGAGGGCAATGTGGTCCACACAGCGTAGCTGGACCTTGCAAAGGCTTCTATACAATACCCTACGTGTTCATTATAGATAAGCTCACCAGCTTAAATATAAACCCCTATGTCAGTAGAGGGGTTGCAAACCAGACCAAGGACAGAACAGACATGGTCAGACATGCTGCAGCCATGTCAGACTACAAACCAGATATAACTGGCATCCCACAAGGCTTGGTCCTGGGATCTCCCTCGTCTGGTATATATGTCCCATAGGTACAGGCAAACATGGAAGGACTGTGTCTGAACATGTTTGCAGAGGACTACAAACTGCTCACCATATATGATCCACCAGCTGACACAAGCATCCCACAAAAGGGCCACATAGAAACAGACAACTGGTGCCATAGCCATGTCAGCAAGCTAATTGCAGAAAAGTGTATAGTGAACCCCCGTGAATATACAGTAAGTGCCCACCAATTACCACATAGGTGTTAACCCATTATGTAGTTAACATGTAATGAGAGACCTGGGGACACAAGGTGATAGATATCCTGCATTGGACAAACATGTGCTGTAGTGTTTACAGAAACATGCCATATACCCACCTAATCATGAAGGTTGTCAGATCTAGATAAGGGGAGGTCATTGCGGCTCTGCAGTCATCCTCCATCAGTGGTACAATTGACTACAATAGCCCCTGTGGGATGTACCTCAGCAGACACCTCCATCAACCGTAAAGTCCCCAACAGTACCTCACCAGGAGTATCAAAGAGCTTGCACAGATGCCATGTGTTGCCTGTGTGCCAGTATCAATAAACATGCTGCACCTTGTACAATCTGAATGGCAGTGAGCTATGCACATGAGACCTGAACCCCAGCACTGACTTACATAGGACAAGCTGTACTGCATGATCCATAACACAGAAACCACCCCCACCCATGAGTGAACTCCCAGTACAGGCTACCCATAGAGTCACTTATCAATTTTCCTCAATAGGAATCTTGATGAGTGGATGGGAGATGGTAGCTTTATCCTGGGTATCACTGTCATGTCACAGGTAGACAGAGGCACAGTATACTAACCATGACATATGTCATGGCAAACTCCACTTACAATGTGTGTTGAAGGACAAACACACTCTCCAACTAGCATTAGACATGGACTAGGGCACATCGCTAGTGTTTGCAAATGTACCCTTATGTTGTGGAATACACTACTAATGTTGGACAAGCCTGGTTTAAGTAGTTCATATCTGAACAGAATGCAACATGGTCAGATGTACACAACTGGCCCCTAACCAGGCTGTTGTGCTCACTATCGAAATGTAAAGCAGTGATAGCACTAAAGCCCAGGATACTGTCCACCACAGTCAAAGTACTACCAGTACACTATACAGTACTACAGTGTTAGGTCAGTGTGAAAGGATGTTGACAACTGTATGCAAAGTATCCCATGCAAACACTGCAGGCACAGTATAATCCTATTGTGTTCACACACAAAGCAGTTGTACAGTAACTACACAACATGACACACAACACACAACCATAAACAGGTGATATTTGTTGAAGTTCACACTCATCCACAAATGTGGTGGGCTGCAGAGTTCAACATATGGAATGCTCACACACTTTGATAAATGAGACATATGTCAGACAACATGCCATGGGAAGGCTGAACTGGGCATGCTCACACACTTAGGCCAAATCTCAGTTTAGCAGTTGGACACACATATCTGGTATTTTTATGTGTTATTCCAGGAACCAACCACATTACAGCAGTCTGCCCAGTGCACACAGTTAAATGACTACAGAGACATACATGATATAGTGGATCCCTCCCATATGCAAACATCTTCCACAGATGCACAAGTTGTTCATGCAAACAGGGAATGCTATGGCAATAAAGATGTGCAAACAGTCTATCAGCAACAAATAATGTGCATTTGACAATTAAACATATGGGTGTAGAGGTCAACACTAGGCTGTTTGCCCTAGGGAATGACAGCTTAGCCAGAGTGTGCTTGGCGTCTGCCTCCCCACAGGATGCACATTCCCCTTTCTAAACACCGATGATGTCAGCACCCTATAAGTACAGCAGGAGAAAAGAAACCTCCCAGTAATGCGAATAGCGTGCTCTGCTAATGCGTCTGTCACAAGTGTCATAACATAGTTAGGTAGGGGTTTGAATCCTGCAAATGCTCAGTGTGTGTGTGGGGTTGGTGTGTGTAAGTCTGTGGGAGAGAAATGTCCCTTTTGGCAACTGGGAAAACACACTACAGGATGCACATTCCCCTTTCTAAACACCGATGATGTCAGCACTCTATAAGTATAGCAGGAGAAGGAAAACTTCCCAGTAATGCGAATAGCGCGCTCTGCTAATGTGTCCGTCTCAAGTGTCATAACATAGTTAGGTAGGGGTTTGAATCCTGAAAATGGCAAGTGTGTGTGTTTGTCTGAGGGGGATTCGTGTGTGTGCAATTGTGTGTGAGGGAAATGTCCCTTTTGGCAACTAGGAGAACAGACTACAGGATGCACATTCCCCTTTCTAAACACCGATGATGTCAGCACTCTATAAGTATAGCAGGAGAAGGGAAACCTCCCAATAATGTGAATAGCGTGCTCTGCTAATGCGTCAGTCTCAAGTGTCATAACATAGTTAGGTAGGGGTTTGAATCCTGCAAGTGTGTTTGTTTGTCTGAGGGAGATTCGTGTGTGTGCAATTTTGTGTGAGGGAAATGTCCCTTTTGGCAACTAGGAGAACAGACTACAGGATGCACATTCCCCTTTCTAAACACTGATGATGTCAGCACCTTATAAGTACAGCAAGAGAAGGGAAACCTCCCAGTAATGCGAATAGCACACTCTGCTAATGTGTCCGTCTCGAGTGTCATAACATAGTCAGATAGGGGTTTGAATCCTGCAAATGGCAAGTGTGTATGTTTTTGGCTGAGGGGGGTTAGTGTGTGTGAGGAAAATGTCCCTTTTGCCAACTAGGTGAACAGACTACAGGATGCACATTTCCCTTTCTAAACACTGATGATGTCAGCACCCTATAAGTACAGCAAGAGAAGGGAAACCTCCCAGTATTGCGAATAGTGTGCTCTGCTAATGCGCCCGTCTCAAGTGTCATAACATAGTTAGGTAGGGGTTTGAATCCTGCAAATGGCAAGTGTGTGTGTTTGTCTGAGGGGGTTGTTGTGTGTGAGGGAAATGTCCCTTTTGGCAACTAGGAGAACAGACTACAGGATGCACATTTCCCTTTCTAAACACTGTTCAGCTGAAGGCCATGGCTCTGGCACAAGTTGTCTGTTTCTATGATGCCCCTTTGGAAGATGCTTGTGTTGGCTGGAGAGTCGATTATGGTGGCCAGTTCGCAGTCATCTGCATATTTGGTCAGCCACAGTCAGTCCGTGTTGGCCTGTACCTCCAATAAATATATACCAAACAAGAGAGGTCCCAGGAATGAGCCTTGTGGGACACAACTTGTAACTGGTTTGGGGTCTGGCATGGCTCCAGCAATTCTAACCATGTGGTTTCTGTCCTTGAGCCACTGTGCAATCCATCTAGTGACATAGGGGCTTATATTTAAGCTGGTGAGCTTCTCTAGAATGCCCAAGTGGGGTATTGTTGTGAAGGCTTTTGCGAGGTCCAGGTAGGCTGTGTGAACCACCTTCCCCTCGTCAATGGCCTTGGTGACTGTTTCAAAGAAATCAACCAGGTTAAACCTGGTAGTGCTGGTGTGCTCTCAGTAGCCCTGAACCAGGCATCTGTTACTGCACAGATATCAATGTTCTCCATGCCAAGGAGAGTTTTGGGTGCATGCATCTGGGGGTTTAGACTTCTGGCGTTGGGTAGCATTACTCTTGGTTTCTTATCCCTTGTGATACCTATGAAGGTGGGTTTGTCATTTGAGCCTTGCCTAACATAGGCACTATGGGGGTAGCAAGAGCCTTTGCCAATATCTGAAAGCCCAGGGGTGACAGGTGCAGGCCATCCCTAGCGAAGCAGGTAGTTCAACAGAAGTTGAATATGTGAAGGTGTAGTGCCTGTGATTAGTTAGCAGTAGCATATATGACTGCTCACGTGGACACATGCCAGGTAAGTCATATGCACTGTGTCACAGGCAATGTACATGTGAACAGGACAAACAGTGACATCCTGTCAAGTGGGACATGGACATACATATAGTAAGCTATGCAGATGGCACTAGGAGTCCACAGAAGCTCTATAACTATGCATTGCAGGGGTGATCAATATTCCAGGGTAATTGCAAGCAAACATGCATGAAAACAAAGCTACAGTAAACAGGGCTGCATGTAGTCCATTGTACAACAAACAAGCTGTACCACTTCCAGTAGGTAACACTGCAAATATGCAGGCACTATGCACATGTACATGGAAATACATGGGTCAGATGGCTAGGGTCCAGTCTCAGCGCACACAAGTGTACAGACCATGTACTGTCAGGATGTACAATAATTGGATGGAAACCCATGTGCTCATACCTGCAGTAATACACGTCAAATAACAGACACTGAGCCTTCACTCAGTGGTTCCATACTTAGTAGGATGTATGCTACCTGGCCTGCCACCACAGTATCCCTGACATATATGGGGACTCTCCATCCTGTGACAGTTAGTTTTGTGTGTTGGGCCGTCTAGCATGGTATGAGATGTGAGCATGCAGTGCTAGGGTGCTCCTGTGTGTCCTGTACCAGTCGTGTAGTACTGCACACATATCAACATCCTCAAACATCTGCATTGCAGAGTCCAGTGTGGGCAACATGCCACTTGCAATTTACATGTCCATCATTGCGTATTACTACATTCATTACCTTATCCCCTGTGCTACCTATGTATGTAGCCTTCTGTTGACATCATTACCACCAGTATGCCAACATGGGCAGATGATACACTATGGTAATTACCATGGGTGTAGACAACAGTACATGACAATCACACACTTACTGCATCAGGCATGCTGTGATATACCCACAATTAATTCAGCACACAGTACTGTTAACAACATGATACTATTACTACACATCTATGTGGTCACCCTGTGCATCAGCAACATGTTAACCTGTACCTGCACAGTTGTTACAGATTGCAGGAGGTGGCACAGTTTCATCATATGCACAGGGTGTGAACTTGGTGTGCCTGAGTCAGCCACCGATACCACCGATTGACATGTATGTGTATGTGTATGTGTGTTGGTGAGGGACAGCAGTAGAAGGTGGGGCAATGTTGATGCAGTGTGTGCATGTCACGGTAGCCCTAGGTGTTGTCAATTTGCATGTTTGTATGGATGTACACAGTTCCACCTCATGGCTGCCATATACTGGTGTTTGTGGACAGCCACAGACTGTACCTGCCAGGTCATACAGATCAGTGTCTCTGGCCACAGACACAGTACCTGTGCCTTGCAGGGGTGCTACGGACCGTATCCAGTACCAACCCAGACTGGGTACTGTCATCAGAAGCAGGTGTTCATTGACTGGACACAGATCCCTGTCGGGCCTGGCCAGAGCCACGTGCATGTGGTCACCTGGGGTGGTCTGATGACAGCACAGACCCAGCATTGCTGGGGCTGCTGCTGGCACTATGGGGGCAGCCGCGGCCCTGTTGTTGTCCATGACGACTGCCAGCTGCTGCTGTTGCTGGCATATGGCCACGTCGACACCTCAACCGCCCACCATCACCCTGGCTCATGGACATGTAGTTGTGGAACCGGTCTAATATGTCCCCACAACGTCTGTCTATGACATTGGTGAAATCACGGATGGCAGCCGCAATGTCACGCATACTGTCAGTCATGGCTGTGCGACATGCTGTCAGCTCCCTCAGACCCTGTCTGGTGTACCGTTCCATACGTGACTGTGCCTGCATGACAGCCCAAAACATAGCTGAGGTTGTAAGACCTCTGTGGGCACGTCTGACAGGGGCAGTACGCCCACGGATGCTCCCACAAAAACCCCTGGACATCTGTGTGGTACCATCTCTGGGCCATGCCCATGGCTGCTGTGTGGGGAGGCATGTGCCACAGATACCACATTACCCTGGTCAATGCCCACTGTATGCTGTCCATCACCTAGGGACATTGGTGACAAAGGGTGTATTGGCAGGATAACTGTGCACATTGATGGGGTCGACAGCTGTGTACTGTCAATCAGCTGACCAATGGTGGACCCTGGCATACCTTCCTGTGCCCTTACACAGATGTCATCATTATCAGTACCCACAGCACCTGATTCAGGTTCCCTGCTACATGACACCAGAGCAGCACCAGAACCTGTGGGAGGGAAACAGGAAACACAGTTTACAATGTCTACACATGCACAGGTGCACACATGCACACAGTTTCACACAATTGTACAGTACTCAGTATGCGTGATATCAACACACAGACACAGACACACCTGCATGCATACAAAGAGCACTACTAAGTGAGCCAAATAGTACTATTACTATCAAAACTATTACAGGAATTGTTAATACACACTCACCAGCATGGATAGGCTGCATTGCTGTTATACCAGAGGGACCTGCAGACGTGAAGAAACTAATGTCAGTGGGCACAACTGTGCCATTGTTACTGAGTATGATACAGGTCAGTAGTACAACAGTCGCCTTTCACAGGTCAGCTGCTAATATTGAGGATATCACACTTGCACATTAAATACTATGGTGACAGCTACAAACCAAGGACACACCTCACACATGCATTAACTACCAGTGTACACAATAGTCAACTATACATATGGCATATTACCTGCACGTTCACCGTCTTGCTGCTGCGTGGCTCCAGCCTCCATCATGATGCATGTCTGCTGCTGTTGTTGTTGCTGGCGGACTGGAGCCACTACACTCATGAGTAGTCCCTCCAGTCTGGTGAGTGGGGGATGTGTAGCCACCCCACCACCTGTGGCAACCTGTTGCCTGTGGATATCCGACGCACGCTGACGGACATGTCTGATTAAATCACTGCAGTGATGTCGTCCCTGCTCATATGTCCTATTATGCGTGCCTTTGTCATTTACCCGACGGACAAGGTCTTGCCACAGTGCAGCCCTCTCCTGCTGATTCTGGCTGGTGCAGAAAAAGAGTATTGCATAATCTCGCACCAGGCTCTGGTGTATCTCCTCATCCTCAGCTGTGGAGTAAGTGGGATTCCGCAGGTGGGCCATGTACCTGAGAATATTATGATATAACCTGATATCAGCAGAATTTGGCACAGCATACTACACATGCTACTCGACTGTTATGATACAACATATCTCACATATATAGCATCTGTCTGTCTATTGGTGGATACACATGTAAATGGCCAGGTATCAGTGCTCAGCCAGCAACTGTGCACCAGTACCTGGCACACTCCATACGCCATACTACCAAACCCCAACAGTCAGAACACTGATTCAGGTCAAGAGCACCTCCTCACTCTGGGGGTTTGTATCTAGGTACTGTATGGCCTACATCATCAACTACTGTGAGCTGACCACACACTGATTGCCCTGGATATACATATCCCACCACCAGCACAAACGACTATAGTGAATAACATTACAGATGCAAACTTTACACTTTGTAACAGTGACATGGTATCCTTTCAGCCCACTGGGCCAGTGGCAGATACAACCCACAATGCTGACCCCTACACAATTGCTTTTTACAGACATCTCCAAGAATGCATGGATCATGCAATCCCATATATGACCAAGACACTCTCCACATAGGGACAGCATCCTGTCTGGTGGACCCCAGCCATAGACAGATTGTATTACAGAAGATGGAAGCTACTGCAAGACAGAGCATAATTCCATAAAGGGAGGGCATGTCTGAGCAGCACTAGTAAGGATCTATTTTCCATCATACAAACATCCATGGGCAACTTTGAGAGGGAAATCAAGAGGGACACTACAGATAACCAGAAGGCCTTCTTCAGTTATGTTAGCAACCTGGTCAGGATCCATCCTCTATGCCCATAGTTAGTACACAACAACAAATATTTCACTGACACCACAGATATTGACAACATTGTGGCAGACAGGTTCAGTGCAGGTGTCACCCCGCGCTCTCCCCAAAATAAGACATAGTTATCCCAGCTTGACTGTAACCTCCCTGTCATCACAGATGTCCAGGTGAGAGCCACCTCAGGACAGAGAATACACAACATGAATGGGGGACTTGATGGGTGCCCCCAGTTGCATGCTACATAAACTCCACAGGAGCTAAACAACATATAGAGTGCTATGTAACACTAGCCTGACTACAGGATACCTGTACACTGTAGCAGCACAGCAGCAGCAGTTCCCAACCACTCAGAGACACCTCAACCTACCAATACAGTACAACACACAACAAATTACATTACAATACAAATACAATAATATGCTACAGCTCACAGCTGGGCAGCAGACTACAGTGCCTGCTCTGCTACCTGACCATTGTGACACATGTGGTGTGATGATACCTGCTGCTGTCACACAGTTACACAGGGTGACTCATATGGCATATTACCTATCTGACTAACATTCAGCAGGGGTATGTGTGACATGTACTCATGGGGAGTCTTGCTTCTTAACACTGTGTGGTTTATTGCAGGGTATGTCTTATCTGTGGGTAGGAACTTTTACCTCCCCATGTGCACTCTATTGCAGTGGCACGGATGACACACAACAGTCATTTAGGTTGTGGATGGTGTGAGGTGTTACTATGGTTGTTGGACATCTGTCATGGGTGTGACTTACATATGTAAATCCGGAAGTGGTAACCTCTATGTGGGTAATATATGTGTACTCTGTGGTGTTGTCAGTCACTGTGCATTGGTAATGTGTTTGAGTGCATTGTCACAGTGTTGTACATGTCACTGTGTCCTTCTCCATATCTGTAGCTGTCATGTGAGGTCCATACCATGGCATCCATTATGTGGTGTGGAGGGGTACACCGACCTACATGTCCATAGCTGACACAGCATGTTCTGCATGTTGGCTGACATACCATGTGCAGGTATTCCAGGGATAGTGTGTCACTGTGAATTCACATTGACACATGGCATTGCAGTGGTGGGCAGCCAATCACATATCTGGTGGTTACTGATGTAGGTGATTTGGAATGTGGTATGGTACTCCGGTTTTGACACTGGTGTTCACTCCATGCTTTTGTCACCAGGCACCTTTTGCAATATATCTGTACACATGTGCCTCACTCAGAATTTATATACATCTCAATATATATATATATATATATATATATATATATATATATATATATATATATATATATGTATATGTATATATATATATATATATATATATATATATATATATATATATATATATATATATATATATATATATATATATTGATGTACATATATAGCATATAGATGTGGATAGGGGACACACAGATTGAGAGTGACAGGGGGTGGGACAGGGTGTGTTGAAGGTCGTCATATACAGTCATACCTGTAGATAGTCAGATCAGTCTGTCTATGTATATGTATCTACATATATCTATATCTGTATGTGTGCATTACATATATATGTTTGTACAATATTCTATCTACATCTGTCTATGTATTCCTACATTTCTCTCTCTGTGTATGTATACATATATGCATGTCATCATATATATATATATATATATATATATATATATATATATATATATATATATATATATATACACATACATATATATATATATATATATATATATATATATATATATATACACATACATATATATATATATATATATATATATATATATATATATATATACACATACATATATATATATATATATATATATATATATATATATATATATATATATATATATATATATATATATATATATATATATATATATATATATATATATATATATATATATATATATATATATATATATATATATATATACATATATATATATATATATATATATATATATATATATATATATATATATATATATATATATATATATATATACATATACATACATATATATATATATATATACATATACATATACATACATATATATATATATATATATATATATATATACATACATATATATATATATATATATATATATATATATATATATATATATATACATATATATATATATATATATACACACACACACATACATATGTTGACATACATACATATCCATATGATAGGTATATCAACATGTTTGTCTACCATACTGTATACACGCACTAACATACTGCTAAACATACATAACTGTGAAACCTACTTTGTACATGGCACTACAACCTACAATCAACCAACACTGATATGTGCACATAGATGCTCTCACATACAAATGTATGTACAGCCTTCACTGATAGTTGCTGTATGTCCCCTGCCCTTTACACATCTTCATATACATATGGATACAGACCAATGACACATATGGAGGGTTCACAGTATGTAGACCTTTATAGTATTACTTTACATTACCTGTGTTTGTCACAGCTGCTTGTGTTGCCGTCTGGTTCTCTGTCCTGCTGCTCCACTTCCCAGTTGTCAGCTTTCAGGTGGCTGTTGCTGAACAATTTGTATGTGTCTGCTTAATTGCAATTTTCTCTGTCTCTGTCTCTCTCTCTCTGTCTGTTTCTCACGTCCTTCTCAGAGTGCAATGAAAGTATTGCATGTGTGGACTGGGAGTACAGCATACTTTTGTAGGTATCTGCATATGCCCATGTGATGGCCTCTGCACCAATTGTTAGCCAGCATTTGCTAATTGCATGCAGCCAGTTGTGTACTGATTGCAGTTCTCACTGTGATTTCAGAACAGTGCTATAAAAAGGTATGTGAGATAGGCGTAGCCCTTTCAGATTTTAAGGGCAGGGACCATGCTGTTATGCTGTGGACAATGTTCTGTGAGTGTAAAGGTTGGTATCTCTCTCATATTTCCAAGTGTGTTGTAGATTAACATTCCTCCATTCATTTCTCCAGTTTCCTGTACTAACTGTGTATGTACACTGACACCTACAACTACTACTGTTAATGTGTGTGTGTGTGCTTTCCTTTCACTTTTGCTTGCACTTTGTTGCTAAGGCATTTGCCCTTTACAGTCACTACTTGTATGCCTGCTAGGTGTCCTGACTGTAGTGTGCTGCTGTAGCTTTCCTATTTTCCATGTACATTCACACCATGGAATGCTTGCTATATCTGCTAGGGTGTTACAGCATGCAGTGTGGTCTGGCCATGGTGTGGGCCTTGACATCTATTAGGGTATTTGAGTATGCTGCTGAGCAGGCCCCAGAGACTTTCAGGTTCATCTGTTATCTGCCTCATGGAATGGTACATATCAGTGGGGTACACCCATTAAAATGTCTGGTATGCTGCAGTTGTGACTGTGGGTTAGCATGAGCATATGTATTACTACACTTTTTCTGCCATGCAAGTGGTGAATACTTTCAGGACTCCATAGTTACCATTGCATGTGTTACACCTTTCTGCCTACTGTTTGTACATTTCACATGGAGTCTGTGGGGCATCCCTGTAAGTCATTCACTGTTGCTATGTATAGGCTCTTAACTATGGTGGTGTCAGACCCGTCATGTGTACAGATATTTGCAGGTTGTCCACATTTCTGCCTCATATTTTGGTCAATATCTCATGCACACCTTTTTCTGGCAAATCACTCTGGGCTCAAGTCAGAATATGGTGACAAACATTCAAGTTTCAGACTTCATACCCTTCCAAACATCCCACAAAATGCAGACCCTGTTACTCTCTGAACTGTCTGCATTTGCTGTAACATTATTTGTAATGTGTCCCTGGTTTTGGGCCTTTGCTCCACATTTTATTACTTGGTCCAGATGTGTTCCTGTAAGAGGTTGTGGGGTATGGGCAGTGATTATCCTGCTGTGAGTATGTGTATGGCTTGCAAGGTGCTATAGTGACATTATTACCTACTAGCTACCAACTAGCATGGCTGTTTCTGTTCACACACTACTATTATGGAAATCCACTAGTTTTGATAGTAATTCTAAATGGCATGCTTTGTGTACTACACATCTATATTCCCTTTACATTCATTCCTACTATTACATGATATATTTATTTTAGCACAATGTTCTTGTATAAGATTCATGGCTTAGTGGTAAGTCATGCAGACTACTGTTTCCAAGGTCCTGGGTTCTGGACTGCCAGTGGGATTTTATTTTGCTTCTGAACTGACTACAAGACCTGTCAATCAAAGTGACTAAGGCACTTTTAAGCAGTTGTAACCGGGTTAGCGCTGGTTTGCGCGGAGCTCACGCATGCGCACTGGCGTTTAGCTCCGCGCACACAAGTGCACACCCGCATACAACCGCTTAAACGTGCTTACTCTTGCGCACACCCGCGCTATTTTCTTTGAAAGAAAAGAAAATGGGGAGACAGGAAAGTGGTGAAAAAGGGGTCACAAAGAGGGTAAGACAGTAGGGAAACTAGCTTGGGATGTGCAGGAGGGATGTAGGTAAGGCCGATAGCTGCCCATTTCTTCATCAGCAACAGCTGTGCATATGTATGTAATTTGGTGTGACATTTGAAACCTTCCACCCCTGAGAGAGGTGTCAGGACAACAATAATACTTGTTGTACAGCCAGTTGTAATTGATAGGTTCCATGTCCAGCAGACATGTATGCGGAATGGGCAGCTATGTATGGGGCGTAATTTTTTTGTGGGTACAGAGTGCCCTTTTTTTTTTTTTTTTTCAGGTGAGAGTGGTATATCAGGTGAAGGAAGTTGGTACAGCTGGGGAGGTAGATTGGGTAGGTAAACAGACAAGACAAACAAGACGCATACAGGGTCGGTGTATGACACGTGTGGGGGGGGGTTACACAATTGATGGGGACAGAGGTTTGGATATCCAGAGCCATGAGCCCACAGATGGCAACAGTGGAACTGATATCCCCACCCATAGGCAGTTGCCACTGTTCCTTCACTGCCCAGGACGGGGCTGTGCTGGGGGCTGTGTAGGTGGGGCAACAGGCATGCCCGTTAGTTGCACCACCCATGCCTCGAGCTGGCGTAGGGGCTCAAGAACAGAGTCCCGAATATCCCTACACTCCACAGTCCGGACACTACGGAGGGTGAGTGGTGGTTCTCCTCCAGCCACACTTGCAGAGGGGGGTGAGCCCCATCCCCTGCAGTGCTTACACCCGCAGGTGGCACAGTGCCACCGGAGGAGGGTCCGGACTCGGCACTAGTGCCAGGTGCACTCGCCAGCTGAGGTGGGTCCACTGGAACTTGCCTTCCCTGTCGTCCTATGTTTTGCATTATGTCATGACAGTTTGGGTTAGTGACATATAATACCATTCACAATTAGTTGTAACAGCATGCATTAATATTCCCATTAACCAAACACCCAGATATTCACACCATTGAACAGCGTGCATAACACATGCATAATTTGAACAGAAATACACAGTCCAACAACATGCAGGGTTAATTGATGGCAACAGGCCATCAGGTTTGGATGTATGAACAGGGCAGATGCATCAACGGAAATGCAAATATATATGACCCAACAGGACAAATGTCCAGGGGTGTTAATTGTGATTGCACATACCATTTTCACGTGGAATGGGTTATATGTGGTTATAGGGTGGGGTAACAAAAGTAATATTAACACCTTTAAATAACAATACATATGCTGTACATTTCTAATAGCTACAGTTATATACACACTACTGTTCTGACTACAGTTTCCTATATGATAACTATTTCAACTTGGTGATAGGACTGTTACTGCAACACCTTGACTCTTTGTCCTCTAGGTGTCACTCTGTCCACATCTAGACCTACAATACTGGATGTTCCCTTCCATATTCTTCCTACCTTCACCTTCTCACTCCATTCCTTTCCATCTCTGTAGTGCTCTGTGACCCACTCCCCCTTACGCTTTCTATCTCAAGCCTTCTATTTGCTAACTTTCTCTCTTACTTTTTCCTTCCTCTCTCGATTCTGTGTATCCCGCTCTGTTCGCCCTGTGGGCTCACTCTGCTCCCCTCCCTACCCCCAATTCCCACCCACCCCCAGGGGTCCCAGCCTTATACTTCCCTAGCCACACCCCCTTACTCTTACATCCCATCCTGTTCTTTCCCACCAAAAACTCAACCCCTCCCTTCTACACACACTCTTCCACCCCCTCTTCTTCCTCTACTGATAAACCTACCTACCCTCCTATCACTAGCTTCTCTCCTCTTCCTCAATTAACTTTCTTCTCATATACTTCTAGTCTCTACACCTATACCTATACTTTGTATTCTCCTTTCACACCCCTACATATCCACCTATTACTTCTTTCCTTCTTTCCTGTTTGCCCTATACCTAAAACTCCACCTCTCTCACCCTCTCTTCCTCAATTACTTTATAACTTCCCTTACGTCACCACTTCTACAAATGGCCCCATACTTACCCACCATGATGATATTCTTAGCATTATTCTCTACCTCTCTTTATTCTTCTTACATTCTTACCTTCTTTGAACACCCACTTAAAAAACAGCCAGACCTTATAAATAAACATACATCTATCTTCCACACTTCTCTTACCTCCTTCTTTTCAACCTCCACCCCTAGCTATCACCTTCCCAAATTCCATAGGCACTATCATCTTACCTACACCTTTCCCTCTGATAAAAAAATGAAACAACTAACCCTTCTTAAAACCAGCCTCACACCCAGACTAAATACTCCTACCTTACAAGACGGTGATATTCACCCCAACCCAGGCCCATCAAATCCCTCCCATCAAGTATTCAAGCCTAACTTCGATAACACCCTTCTCATAGGTCATCTAAATATACAAAGTGTAAATAACAAAGTACCCTACTTACATGCCCTGTTAGACATTCACCACTTTGACATTCTGTGCCTCTCAGAGACCTGGCTAAAGCCAGCCACCAAAGACACTGAGATTATACCCCAAGGCTATAATTTACATAGGCTTGATCGTACTAAACGTAAAGGTGGTGGTGTGGCAATTCTATTTAAGAACCATCTTAGCATCTCCACCCTCCCAGCCTGCCCAACCCAGGATTCTAGTGCTGAAGCCATCATCGCTAAACTTCAGTTAAATGCTCAAAAAGCTCTTTACATCATCTGTATGTACATACCACCAGGAAACAACATACCAATCTTAGAAGACTTCCTCAGCTGGGCTTCCACTAACTTCCCCCAAGAAACTATAATTCTGGGTGACTTTAATATAGACTGGAATACTATTAATAGTGACAATCCCTCCTGTCATATAAACCTACATGGTTTTACTCAATCCATTACCACTACAACTAGGTTTAATAAACCAAGTAAGAAACAGAGTATCTTAGACTGGATACTTATAAACAAAGTTAATGTCTCATACAAAGCAGGAACTATGCCTGATGACCTCAGTGACCACTGCCTAACCTATATCTCTAGAGGAAAGACTGACTATCAAAACCTCCCTAACATTAGAATAATACGCTCTACCAAAAACTTTAAAAGTGATTTATTTCAAAATGATCTCAAAACATGTAACTGGAACCTCTTGAAATCACTTCCTCTTAATGAAGCAGTATCATTCTTTAACTCGACCTTCCTTTCCATTTTGGATAAACATGCCCCTGCACGCTCTATTAGAATGAAGTCTAGTATAGCCCCTTGGCTCTCAAAGGAAACAAAGAAATTAATTCACAGTAAAAATAAAATTTGGGCCAAATGGAGACACCATAGAACCACCTCTGATTTTCATCATTTTTGCCAACTTAGAAATCTTACAAAAAAAGCAATAATCTCTGACAAAAAGAACTATTACTGTGAACTTCAGGAAACCCAATTTTATAAACCCAAACAATTCTGGTCTTCAATCAACAAACTTCTTTCACCTGGTACAGCTAAAACTCCCTCCCCAATAAACACAAACCCAGACACCCCTAGCCATACTGCAAACGCCTTCAACACCTTTTTTATTGAAACCATTCAATCTCTTGCTAGACAACTGAACGCCAATAACTTTTACCCTCCAAATAATCTTATGGATTCACCCCAAAACTTCACTCTTCATCCTATCTCTACCTCCTTCATCTATAAGCTTATTCTTAAACTGAAACCCTGCACCCCCTCTGCTGACAAACTCCCCTCTCTCTTTCTTCAAAAGGCTGCTAAACAGATTGCATACCCTATATCTATACTCATTAATAGGACTATCCAAGAAGGAACCATACCAGATATATGGAAAATCTCTCATATCATCCCACTACACAAAGGTGGTAACTCTATTGACTATACTAACTTTAGACCTATTGCTCTTCTCTCTCCTCTAGCTAAGATTATGGAGAAATGCATCCATCAGCAACTCATACAATATCTCTCTTCTCACAACATAATTGCCAACTGTCAACATGGCTTTAGACCCCACCATAGCACCTCCACTGCCCTCCTTTCTTTCGTGGATACTATCAACAACTATCGTAACTCCAATATTTTCTCCTCTGCTCCATTTATTGACCTCTCTAAAGCTTTTGACATGGTGAACCACTCTTCCCTTATTAACATCATTAAATCCCTCTCATTTGATAACCTGGCTTTAAAATGGTTTACTTCCTATCTTAACAGACATCAAGCCATTCTTTGGGACAATCATATCTCTTCCTTATTGCCTGTTTCTATTGGAGTCCCACAGGGCTCTATTCTCGGTCCACTTCTCTTCTCCCTTTACATAAACGATCTCAATACTGTCATCCCTCAAGCTACCTGCATCCAATATGCTGACGACTCCACGATTATTTGCTCAGCATCTACCCCCGCAGAACTACTCTCTCTAACTCAAACTACCTTCAACACTGTAGAAACTTTGTTTACTAGATGGTACCTCCTCCTCAATGCTAAAAAAACAAAACTTCTCCTTTTCACTCCTACCACTCGAGCCTCCCCATTAAACTTCAACATTTTGTCTAATGACACTACTGTTATCTCTCCTGACACAACAACTAAACTGCTAGGAATAACCATTGACAACAATCTTACTTTTGATCAACACATCAATAACACCATCAAAACTGTTAATAAAAAAATTGGATCATTATACCCTATCAAACCTTTCCTCACACCTTCTACCAGAGCTACTATTGCCCACTCCCATCTTATATCTACTCTCTTTTACGCCTCACCTATTTTCACTAACCTTAAGAAGGCCAACCTAAATAAACTAGCAACTTGCTACAATAGCATTGCCCGATTTGCCACCATTAACCCTTTCAGAACACATCACTGACATAACCTAAAACTCCTAGGCTGGCTTGAGCTACAAAACTGTCTTTTGATCTCACAACTTACCATTGCTCACAAGATACTTTACCAACCTTATAATACCCCTATACTTTCTCAACTTTTAATCCCTTACAATAATCTTACCTCCCTTCGATCTTCTTCTAAACTCATGACCAAATCTGTAAAGTCCCATAACTTAGCTGGTGACTCTCTGTTCACTAATACTGTAGGAAGGATATGGAATCAGCTACCCACTGATATCACTCTAACCTCCTCCTTACCACTCTTCAAACAAAAAATCAAACTGTATTTCCAAAATCACTGGCTCTGTTCCTGTAGAACTCCTGACTAATCTTCTTCTTTCCCCCTACTCTACTAGAACTTTACGCTATACTTAGTAAATATACTTATTCCTTCTTCTTATTGCCCTGTTGCTCTCCTCTTATGCTCTGACCCACTCCTCCTTTTTTCTCTCCCCTGTCCTCTTTCACCTTCTTACCCTTCTCCTCACTAGACTATTGCTTCTTTCTCTCTTCCTCCTTTGTATTCCCTTCTTATCTCCTGTTCTACTTCTTCTCTCCAACAGATTATCGAAACCATGTTGCTAATCTTGACTTTTTGTAATGCTTTTACTGAGCAACTATATTGTAGTATGTTCCTTAGGTATTTCATTTTTTTTCTCATGTTACTAAATGTATATTCTTTTTGTACTTAATTTTTAGTAAATTGTCTCTTTGTAATTTAGTATGTGTGGAGCTTTTCTCCCCGGGCCTCTACTGAAAATGGACATATATCCAGCTAGACTAGCCCGGTTAACAAATGTAAAATAAAAATAAAATAAATCAATATACATTTTATGGTTCTTCATACACATTCATATCTAGCTTTGTTCAGCTACATCATCCTGCTACATTTGCTTTATATAGCTGTAGACAAGTGTGGATGTTTGGTATATCAGACAATCATCCTATCTGCATATTGCAGACTGAGAGCAACATATCCAGATTTTGGGATACACATTCCAAATGCAGCAACACTTTGAACAGATGTAGCTGTTTGGTTTTGAATCTCACATGCATTTCATTCTGTCTTGACTGCAGTATACTTTATTCAGGGGTTATTACTACTGTATTGCTGGATTCATGGCACTTTCTCACACTCTCTCACTTGCTTTCATTTTATTATTCAGGATGGTACTTACTTCTAGGCTTTATTGACACGTTTTACCTGTAGTTATTACAATCCTTTCCAGCAGTCTCACTTCTGTCATGTTTCAGTATTTCCACAGGGATATATTTCACACATGTGATTTCATCATCTTCTGCAGCTATACTTTTCAGCCTGCTGCAGGTTGTGTACTATTTTCTTACAGGTAGGGCAATTTTATTTCAGAATATATGTCAGACAGTTTCATTTTTTGGTTTAACTTACAGGCTAAAACACACTTTTGTAATCAAGCAATACTTGCATACACTTTCACACTGTTACTTGCAGATTTTATTCTTTACTGACTACACTGCACTCTTTTGCTGACTGTCATACTTTTATATTTCTTTACAGTTACTGGTAGTGGATTACTGACCTGCCTGGTGGCGCAACCGCACCAGCCTATCGCCATAGGCCCTGCGGTTCGCAGAACGGACACCTGCAGCTGTAATATAAATGAAGTAATATTGGAATTCACATCTCCATAATATCAGCTAGTTTAATTTCTTGCATACATAATTAAATGTTACTTACTCAGTAGTGGGGCAGTGGGTGTTTGCCGGGCCTCCTGGATCCAAAGGTTCAGTTGGTCCTGCTTGCGTCTCTTCAGGTCCGCATGGTGGTGACGGACCTGCTCACCAGTCCTTGGAATCCCTGTGGCACTGGTGAGATCATGAGCCAACCGGTCGCACGCCTCAGCCCTGTATGCTCCCCAGAGGACCTGGCCCTGCATGAGTTGGGCCTCATGATTATGGACTAGGAGCCAGACCATGTACCTGGACTCCTCAACACCCCACCTCTGTGCTCGAAAGCAACTACCCTATCCTATTCCTGTCATTCTGCCTGCAGGTCAGTTCTACAATTGTTTATGCTGTGTATTCCCACCTATGGGGCATATATAGTCCGTTTTTCCCGCACATATCTGTGATTGGCCATTTTGGAATTGTATCAACTTCAGTAAACCTGCATTGTCATGCTCTAGTTTGTATTCATTCCTATATATTAGCTATTATTGCATTTCTAGGTACTGCTGTCATGGCTTAGTGGTTCTGTACCTTGACTATGGTGTATGGTATCCTGGGTTCGAATCTGGCCACTGCTTTTTATTTTTCATGATTGTCTAGACATGCTGAGGGGTGTGTCTGTGTAAAGGCAATTTTGATACGGCTTGCTCAACGTTGCCCGTTGGTTAGCTTGTTTGCGCGGTGCGCAGCTCCACGCAAATGGGGTACGCTGGTTTAAGCCTCATTTGGCTATCGGCACGCATATTACGCTCAGCTCAGTTAGGGGCACATAGATTTAGCGTGTTAGACCACTGCTCAGCTACGGGCACTCATTTTGCACCAGTTAAACCACTGCTCATCTACGGGCAGATGCACTCGCTCTGTTAAACTGTAGCTCAGCTATGAGCACATCTGGCATTTTTTATTCTTTTACCACCTCACATTTCTTCAATATAAATGAGCTATTTCATTACATTTTACATAAATTGTGGTTTTATGTGTACATATTTGTCAGGGACTTGTTTCCTGCTTATTTTGCAAAAAAAAAAAAAATTGGTGTTGTGGGGGCTCGAACCATGAATGCCTGCTCTTCAGCCAACATCTCTACCGCTACGCTATTGCTTCCTGGCTTATTTTGCATATTTAGTTTTTATATGCTTTCCCACTGACTGCTAACTGTAGCTGCACTACGGGCACGCCCGTGCAAACGAGCGCACTCACGGTTAAACATCTTTACAATTTAAAAAAAATATATAACATGTTCATTTATATATTTTATGTTCATAGTCTGCGGGGGCATGTGTTGTGTTTATTCACATTTCTGTGGACTCTGTTGTGGGTGTTTACTTTGGGCACTTTTACACTTCTGGGGGTGTGTCCGCTTGCAGG
Source organism: Protopterus annectens (assembly GCF_019279795.1). NCBI lineage: Eukaryota > Metazoa > Chordata > Ceratodontiformes > Protopteridae > Protopterus > Protopterus annectens. Next base: position 812,078,704 of record NC_056746.1, read on the forward strand.
GCTCGGCCTACGGACACGCCCCATACTGTCTTACACGGACCATGTTAGACTTAGGTGTGATTCAGCATGCTCTCATGAATATGCAAAGCATGCTGACATCACTCCGTTTAACTGCAGCCTCCGTGTAAGAGTTATAACTCTTACACGGAGGCTTCGTGAATCCTTGCCAATGTCTTTCTGTAAAGTTACTTCTTCAAGGTTTCATATCAGTTCGAATACAATAGCAGATTTAGTCTTCTAATACACATCTTTGTTCACCGTAACACTTTCCCACCAGCTGCATGCTATCTCAGTAACACATATACAAGGCCAAATCATCCCAGCAGGAAAGAGCAGAAGATTTCATGATTTCACACATTTAATTTCCTGACCCAGCAGATAATCACTTGTAAAAAGCATAAACATTAAAACTTGCTAAGCTTGCATCTGCCAGGGTCGAAGGTCAGCTTGCTTCAAGCCACACTGAAGTTTCAAAACTACTTATATTTACACATGAATTAATCCTTTCTGTTATATGATTAATAGAATAAAATGCATTATATACTACTTTGCTTTTAAACTAGCATTTCTCATATATTCAAATACACATTTTTCTAACATTTTCCCCCCTATTAATACTTTTTATTTTATTTTGAAATATGCATAGTGTCATTTCATCTCCTAACCTTTTCCACTTAGGATTTTCAGCTAGGTGAATCATTCAATCTATACTTCAGAAAAAATGTCATCTGAGATCAATTTTTCAATCTCAATATCTTGATACAAAGTTTCAGTAACAGATACATCAATAAAATCTTTGATTAGTCTTTTCCTGCAAGGAATTCCACAGCAAACACATGCTCCTATTAAGAAACAAAATAACCGTACTAATGCCAAAGTCCTCCTGACAAAAGTGAAACTGCAGAAGAAAGAAAGGCAGGACACTGCTGTATGAACTCCTTTTAATACACCAAATAATCCACAGGTTAGCGCTTTCGGGATGAAACCCTTCTTCAGACATTTTAAAAACCATTAACAAACAATTATATACATTACAGGTGATGAGGTAAAATCTAAAAACAACCAATCAAATATTAAAAGCATTTAATAAAAAACACGCCTCTTTTGCAAAGCCGGTTTTAAAGGGACCAGGTCATTTAATCCTGGTTCCCTATGTGCTTGTAATTCTATTATCCATCGTGATTCTAGAGACTCTGTATGTGCTTTTATGTCTCCCCCTCGTATATTCATAGTCACATTGGCTATGGCTCTAAATCTAAAGGAGTGTGTGGGATGAGCCTCAACATGCTTGTATAGCGCATTGTGTATATCCTTATTCCTTATTGAGCATATATGTTGTAATATCCTAACCTTATACATTTTATTAGTCATGCCAACGTAGAAGGAGGTGCATACTGAACACTCTGCTATATACACTATATTTTGTGTCCTGCAATTCGCTCTACCCTTAAATTCAAAAACCTTACCACTATTGGGATGTTTAAACTTATTATTATTTTTATTAATAAAGGGGCATGCCTTACAATTTCCACATGTTGTACTACCCAAGTTCATAAGGGGTTGTCTAACATCTCCTACATTCTTCTCAATACATAACAGATCTTTCAAATTTTTATTACGCCTGTAACCAATATCTGGTCTAGAACCCACTAGCTCACTCAACTTCCTATCACTTCTAAGGATATTCCAGTTTTTTGTCACTATATTGTTGATGTCCCTAATGTTGCTATTATAGGTAAGGTAGAGCCTTGGATTTCCTGATGTAACATAGTGGCCATCATCATTTGTCATTATCCCTTCGTCACTTTTCAACCAAGGTTTATACCTATCCTTCCTTTTACTCACCCCACTGTTCACCACTTTCTCAACCATACCTTCGCTATATCCCTTGTTAGTAAAGTTTGCCTTCAACCCTGAAATTTCTCTCTGAAAGTTAGAATCATCTGTACAAAGTCTAGATGTCCTGCACACCTGTCCCTGTACAATATTTGGAAATAAAAATCGTGGGTGCATACTACTGAAATCTAACAAACTATTTTTCCAACATTCTTTTCTATGTAATTCTGAGGAGAAACCCTCATTCGTTAGAAGCAAGTTGACATCCAAAAAACTGATGTTGTGTTGAGAATGTGTCATGGTGAATTTTAAGAAAGTGGTTGTGGAGTGTAAATGATCTAAAAAGGCCTTCAAAGAGGGTAGGTCACCTCTCCATAAAATAAAAATATCATCTACAAAACGAGTATATATGATGATATGTTTAGTCCATCTCTCATTATCTAATACAAACTTTCTTTCCCAAAAGGAGAGGACCAAATTCGCATAGGTATTGGCACAGGGGGTGCCCATGGCAATCCCCTGTGCCTGTCTATACAACTGATCGCCACTTATAAAAATGTTGTTTTCCAAAACTGTCAACAACAATGTTCTCACTAAGTCTATTTTGGCAGTAGACTCTCCCATCTCTTGCATTAACCTCACAATAGCATCTACCCCATAGTCATTGTTAATGACAGTGAACAGGCTCTCTATGTCTAATGTGACCATCAGCATCTCTGTGGTGGGATATTTCCCATCAACTTCTTTCACTAGCTGTAAAAAACATTTAGTATCCTTAAGCACATTGGGTAACCTGTCTAACAATGGTTTCAAAGTGCATTCCAACCATATGGAAGCATTTTCGGTCACCCATCCCCTTCCTGAAACAATAGGTCTGAGGGGTGGGTCCTTCAGTGATTTATGTATTTTAGGTAAGGCTTTCAACAAAGGTGTCACAGGTTTACAAGTTTTCAAAAATTCATACAGCTCATCATTAATCTTAAAATCTCCATGTAAATCATATAAACATCTATTCACTCTTTCAATAATCATTTTAACGACCAATGGATTGATCTTGACGTATACATTATCATCTGACAACAGCTGTTGCAGTTTCTTCTTATAAAATGTACTGTCCAAAACAACAACTGCTCCTCCCTTGTCAGCATTCTTGATGACCAACTCATTGTTATGAATTAACCCCTGTAATGCTTGTTGTTGTGCGAGTGTTAAATTGAAATACTTTCTGTGGCCGCCGGCCCTAAAATATTCCTCTAAATCCCTCTCACAACTGTCAATAAACATGTGCATAGCCGGTGAAAACTGAGGGACAAAACAACTAGGTTGTCGAAGTTGCATGTTAGAAACTGCTGCATTATTATTGTTATACATACACTTTAATGCTAGATTCCTGCAATAGAGCATAATGTCCAGAACTATCTCATTAAATACTCCTGTCTTGCCTGGCACAAACGACAAGCCTTTACTAAGTACGCTGTACTCATCTTCTGTCAGCGTATGAGTGGATAAATTATAAACAACATTATGAACAGAGTCACTAGTCAAAAGGCAGTCCTCCTCCTTTTGTCTTGTTCCCTGCCCTCGCTCAACGATCTTTTCCAGGCTCCTCTCTTCCTTACGGGAGCCAGAAGATTGTGTAAAAAATGCCTACCTGGCATTTGTTTGGGGCGAGCTCCTCTGGATAGGTCATCCTTCCCAAGCACAGCATTGATATTGTCTGGTGCAGAATCATTGTGACCATTGTCAAAAGTCGCTCTGTCTATTGTTGCCACTTCCGATAACACAGGAAAGTTTTCTTCATCTAAGCGGCAAGCATTGGTAGTCGCTGTAAAAGTTGATGCTGTAACTAACTGTGTTTCATTAAGTTCAATCGATGTTATAATGTTCGTGTTATCAACTGCCTGGTCAGCTGTTGCCGTTTCCACGCTCACATAATCAACTCTGTCCGGTAGACGTCGTGTCTTATTTGCGTCAGATAAACGTTGCATAGTTGAGTGGTTGTGGCGTGGCCAAACGAAAATGCGCCCGGTTGAAAAGTCTAAATGGTCTCTCTTCAATTTGCTGATCTTTTGGGCACGTAGCTTTTCATTAGCTTCATTAAATGTTTGTTCAAGTTCAGTTAGACGTCGACTATGGGCAGTACCTGTATAGTCTTTCTTAAGTAACAGCTGTATCTCTTGTATTTCCATACGCAAACATTCAACTTCAGGTGCAAAGTAATTCTTAATGAGATCCATATATCGGAAGCTGGTTTCAATGTTAAGGGATTGCCACTGGGCTAGTAACTCAGGGTACCGATCCCCCTGAGTCGGCATGCACAGAATGCGCATACCGCGTGGAACAATCCCAAAAGTTTGGCAGGCATCAAAATGATAAGCTTGCCAAGTAAGTCTCTGCAACCTGCCCATTTTGTAGCTGAGATCTCTACAAATATCATCGAAATTCTTGTCCATAGCTACCGGCACTTTATTATTCACACCATCCGATTTTTTAATAGTCAAACCCAATCCTAAAAGTGGATTGTCTTGCAACAAGGAAGTTAAGGAGTGGGTTAAAAGACCATCAATTTTAGTTGAATCTTTTTTACCATTATATACACTGGTGTTGGGCTGTTCAGCCATTTGATTCCCCACAGCATGCATGTTCCACGCGGTATGCGCATTCTGTGCATGCCGACTCAGGGGGATTGGTACCCTGAGTTACTAGCCCAGTGGCTACTTAAGAAAGACTATACAGGTACTGCCCATAGTCGACGTCTAACTGAACTTGAACAAACATTTAATGAAGCTAATGAAAAGCTACGTGCCCAAAAGATCAGCAAATTGAAGAGAGACCATTTAGACTTTTCAACCGGGCGCATTTTCGTTTGGCCACGCCACAACCACTCAACTATGCAACGTTTTTCTGACGCAAATAAGACACGACGTCTACCGGACAGAGTTGATTATGTGAGCGTGGAAACGGCAACAGCTGACCAGGCAGTTGATAACACGAACATTATAACATCGATTGAACTTAATGAGACACAGTTAGTTACAGCATCAACTTTTACAGCGACTACCAATGCTTGCCGCTTAGATGAAGAAAACTTTCCTGTGTTATTGGAAGCGGCAACAATAGACAGAGCGACTTTTGACAATGGTCACAATGATTCTGCACCAGACAATATCACTGCTGTGCTTGGGAAGGATGACCTATCCAGAGGAGCTCGCCCCAAACAAACGCCAGGTAGGCATTTTTTACACAATCTTCCGGCTCCCGTAAGGAAGAGAGGAGCCTGGAAAAGATCGTTGAGCGAGGGCAGGGAACAAGACAAAAGGAGGAGGACTGCCTTTTGACTAGTGACTCTGTTCATAATGTTGTTTATAATTTATCCACTCATACGCTGACAGAAGATGAGTACAGCGTACTTAGTAAAGGCTTGTCATTTGTGCCAGGCAAGACAGGAGTATTTAATGAGATAGTTCTGGACATTATGCTCTATTGCAGGAATCTAGCATTAAAGTGTATGTATAACAACAATAATGCAGCAGTTTCTAACATGCAACTTCGACGACCTAGTTGTTTTGTCCCTCAGTTTTCACCGGCTATGCACATGTTTATTGACAGTTGTGAGAGGGATTTAGAGGAATATTTTAGGGCCGGCGGCCACAGAAAGTATTTCAATTTAACTCTCGCACAACAACAAGCATTACAGGGGTTAATTCATAACAATGAGTTGGTCATCAAGAATGCTGACAAGGGCGGAGCGGTTGTTGTTTTGGACAGTACATTTTATAAGAAGAAACTGCAACAGCTGTTGTCAGATGATAATGTATACGTCAAGATCAATCCATTGGTCGTTAAAATGATTATTGAAAGAGTGAATAGATGTTTATATGATTTACATGGAGATTTTAAGATTAATGATGAGCTGTATGAATTTTTGAAAACTTGTAAACCTGTGACACCTTTGTTGAAAGCCTTACCTAAAATACATAAATCACTGAAGGACCCACCCCTCAGACCTATTGTTTCAGGAAGGGGATGGGTGACCGAAAATGCTTCCATATGGTTGGAATGCACTTTGAAACCATTGTTAGACAGGTTACCCAATGTGCTTAAGGATACTAAATGTTTTTTACAGCTAGTGAAAGAAGTTGATGGGAAATATCCCACCACAGAGATGCTGATGGTCACATTAGACATAGAGAGCCTGTTCACTGTCATTAACAATGACTATGGGGTAGATGCTATTGTGAGGTTAATGCAAGAGATGGGAGAGTCTACTGCCAAAATAGACTTAGTGAGAACATTGTTGTTGACAGTTTTGGAAAACAACATTTTTATAAGTGGCGATCAGTTGTATAGACAGGCACAGGGGATTGCCATGGGCACCCCCTGTGCCAATACCTATGCGAATTTGGTCCTCTCCTTTTGGGAAAGAAAGTTTGTATTAGATAATGAGAGATGGACTAAACATATCATCATATATACTCGTTTTGTAGATGATATTTTTATTTTATGGAGAGGTGACCTACCCTCTTTGAAGGCCTTTTTAGATCATTTACACTCCACAACCACTTTCTTAAAATTCACCATGACACATTCTCAACACAACATCAGTTTTTTGGATGTCAACTTGCTTCTAACGAATGAGGGTTTCTCCTCAGAATTACATAGAAAAGAATGTTGGAAAAATAGTTAGATTTCAGTAGTATGCACCCACGATTTTTATTTCCAAATATTGTACAGGGACAGGTGTGCAGGACATCTAGACTTTGTACAGATGATTCTAACTTTCAGAGAGAAATTTCAGGGTTGAAGGCAAACTTTACTAACAAGGGATATAGCGAAGGTATGGTTGAGAAAGTGGTGAACAGTGGGGTGAGTAAAAGGAAGGATAGGTATAAACCTTGGTTGAAAAGTGACGAAGGGATAGTGACAAATGATGATGGCCACTATGTTACATCAGGAAATCCAAGGCTCTACCTTACCTATAATAGCAACATTAGGGACATCAACAATATAGTGACAAAAAACTGGAATATCCTTAGAAGTGATAGGAAGTTGAGTGAGCTAGTGGGTTCTAGACCAGATATTGGTTACAGGCGTAATAAAAATTTGAAAGATCTGTTATGTATTGAGAAGAATGTAGGAGATGTTAGACAACCCCTTATGAACTTGGGTAGTACAACATGTGGAAATTGTAAGGCATGCCCCTTTATTAATAAAAATAATAATAAGTTTAAACATCCCAATAGTGGTAAGGTTTTTGAATTTAAGGGTAGAGCGAATTGCAGGACACAAAATATAGTGTATATAGCCGAGTGTTCAGTATGCACCTCCTTCTACGTTGGCATGACTAATAAAATGTTTAAGGTTAGGATATTACAACATATATGCTCAATAAGGAATAAGGATATACACAATGCGCTATACAAGCATGTTGAGGCTCATCCCACACACTCCTTTAGATTTAGAGCCATAGCCAATGTGACTATGAATATACGAGGGGGAGACATAAAAGCACATACAGAGTCTCTAGAATCACGATGGATAATAGAATTACAAGCACATAGGGAACCAGGATTAAATGACCTGATCCCTTTAAAACCGGCTTTGCAAAAGAGGCGTGTTTTTTATTAAATGCTTTTAATATTTGATTGGTTGTTTTTAGATTTTACCTCATCACCTGTAATGTATATAATTGTTTGTTAATGGTTTTTAAAATGTCTGAAGAAGGGTTTCATCCTGAAAGCGCTAACCTGTGGATTATTTGGTGTATTAAAAGGAGTTCGTACAGCAGTGTCCTGCCTTTCTTTCTTCTGCACATGCTCCTATTAGGAGTATACCCACACAAATGGCAATCAGAATATTCATTAGGTAGTAACCCCACCCCCCAAATAGATTCTGGAAGAGGTCTGTCAGTGGGTTTGGGCCTGGTTCAGTCATGGCTGATACTTGCTGAATTACCTCTAGGTGATTATTAATTTCATGCCTGTTGTCTGGTATGTACGCACAGCATTCTTCTTTGATAAGCGCGCATGTGCCACCTCTCGCCGCTAGGGTGAAGTCAAGAGCCATTCGATTTTGTAGCACAACTGTTCTCATTGCATTCAGTTCATCAGTCACCAGGTCTAGGGCAGAAAAAGTTGCATTACTCATTACTTCGAGATGTTTCGACAACTTCCTCAGCTCCCAGATCGATTTGACTGCTCCATAGGCTGGGAATATTCCTGCCCAAGATATAACACTGTCACTCAAGTCCATCAATTTACTTTTGTCTTTCATGGTATTATGGTCTTTCCAGCCAGCTTCGATCTTTCCAACTGGATTTACAGGTTTTTCAACTGGACCTTCAGGTTTTCGGGCTGTTTCTCTCACATTTCGTATCTTATCCAAAGGTAATTCTGCAGTAGGTCTTATTGCCGGAAACAGATAACCCAAAAAACAACTGCCGGACCAATCCTCAGGTAACCATTTATATGCCTTTTTCCCCACAGACAAAATAACAAGTTTTCTACTTTAGTACTAATACGCATTAGCCCTTCATGAAACATTTTCTGATCTATAACTGACAATTGTTAAAACAAAACAGGATTCTTGCGAATGTCATTCATGGTTGTTTTCAATGAGTTCAAATACGAGTCATAATAATTAGTATTGCAAAAAGTATTGCCATTACTATTCTTAATATAACACTGATAAGATATGGTTATATTACAATTGCTCCAGCCCACCTGGAGAGTATCATTTTTGTAAAAACATACAATTCCTTTTTGTGTGACAGGTAAAAATAAAGCTATTTTGTCCTGTGATCTCACAGTTCCTGTATCGAAGAGTAAATTCTCCCAAGTCTCATTTATCCCCAAAGGGACAGCGGACATTATCAGTCCTCTATATGCTGTTGGTATAGCTGTACAAACCCAGCAATTTGAAATGTTCATAGTCTCTGCATATACACGCTTCATGGCTAGGTATGTGTTAAAATTTGGATGCCAGTCTATAGAAGTTTCGTCATGCCTTCCCACTTTCACTTGTGTGGTTGTGTGTAGGATAAACCACAACAAGAGGAAAATTGTCACAATTACAGTCAATAAATGTATACTCAACAAAATGATTATGCAACATCTCTGGGGTTGATCTAAATTTCTATTCGCTTTGTTTTTGGCCATCTTGGTCTGGTTGTGTATCAGTCACAAAGTTTTTATCAAGTTGAAAGTTGTTTACTGGTCTGCAGTGTGTCAAATGAACCCAGGACGTCCTCTCGGCCACTCTGACTGCAGTAGGCGTTGCCAACAGAACCTGGTACAGTCCTTCCCACTTTGGACTCGCCCAATTCTTCCTCTTCGTCACTTTCACTTTCTGGGCTCTAAAACTGCTTCCTGGTCTGTTCCTTATCTGAAAAAGAGTTAAACTGCAAAACAGATTTATGTGTTAACAGTTTCCTCATATAACTAGCTAATGAACTGTCAGCCTCTTGCTCTGCAGGCATGAGAGCTTTCCAATGAGGCACATAATATGCTCTCCCAAAAATCATTTCAAAGGGAGTCAATCCCTTCACATTTGGAACCATTCTCATACTCAGCAGTGCCAAAGGCAGACAGTGTATCCAATTCTTTTGAGTCTCCTCAACTAAACTTCCTCAGTTTATTCTTAAGGGTACCATTGTACCTTTCCACCAGTTCTGCTGACTGTCGGTGGTAGGCACAATGGTTCTTTAAGGAGATACCAAAAAATCTCCCAAGTTGCTGGATTGTCTTGTTTACAAAATCCGGAATGCCAAATCTAGGGATTACTTCTTGTATCAGGGCTTTTGCCACTGTTGCTGCATCCGGATTTTTGGTTGGAAAAGCTTCTACCCATTTGGAAAACATATCTACAATAACTAAACAGTATTTCTTCCCTTCACACTTACTCAGTTCTATGAAATCCATACAAATAGTATGGAATGGATATGGTGGTATAGGAAAACTTCCTTGCTTGGTTTTAAATGCCCCTTGTGCATGGTGCTTGTTACAGGTATGACAAGCTGCACAAAATGTTTTTGTGTAGTTTGTGAATCCATATGTTTGGAATGTTCGGTTTACTAACTGTACCATCCCCCCTGTTGAGACATGGCACTGCCCATGGCTCAACAAAGCTGCATATCTAAATAAATTAGACGGAAATATCGGTTTTCTCTTTGGAAATGTAGAGTCCATTTTCAAGAATTGCACCTCGTTTTTCCCATTTTTGCTTTTCTGCTTTTGTAGTGTCTGCATTGTTTTTAACATGTCTAAATCTAAAATCTCAGAGGGTTGTAATTCCTCATTCAAAAGTAAAGTTTCTGAGTCTGAGGCTGCTTGCTTTGCAGCTGCATCAGCTTGTGCATTGCCTTTCGAAATCTTATCCTGTTGTTTTGTATGAGCTACACATTTACAAATAGCTACTTTGGTAGGTAACTGAATAGATTCTAATAACTCCAAATTAAATTGCACATGATTAATAGGTTTTCCACTAGATGTTATCATTCCTCTATTTTTCCATTGTTGCGCAAATACATGCACTGTAGAAAAGGCATACTGACTATCAGTATATATGTTTACACACTTGTTTTTTGCTAAAGTACATGCCCGTGTCAAAGCTATCAATTCTGCTGCTTGAGCAGATAAGTTATGTGGTAAGGATTGGGCTTCTAAAATTTCAGTGTCTGTAACTACTGCATACCCTTCTAGATTCTTTCCTGTAGGGCCTTTTCTGCATGAGCCGTCCACGTAATATGTCACCTCAGCATTATCCAAGGGCATATCTGTGAGATCTTGTCTAGGTAAAGCTAACTGTTCAATTTCCTGCAGGCAGCTGTGTGGTGTGCCATCCACAGGAGTTGGAAGTAATGTTGATGGATTTAATGTCATACATCGTTCAATTGTCATATGAGGTTGGCTCAACAGTATAGTCATACATGAAAGATGTCTAGCAGGAGAGAGATATGCTACTTTTTCTTGTAGTAAAATTATTGTGACTGCATGAGGCACTCTCAATGTGAGAGGGTGGAATAACACCACTGAGGCCGAAGCCTATACTGCCATTGCAGCTGCAACTACTGCTTGTACACAGTGAGGCAAGTATTGCGCTACTGGGTCTAACTGTGATGAATAGTAGGCTATGGGGCATTGCTTATCCCCATGTTGTTGCATCAGCACTGACGTCGTATATCCTTGCTTACAATCTACGGTCTGAAAGAACCGTTTGTGATAATTTGGGAGTCCTAAAACTAATGAAGAAGCTATCAACTGCTTCAACCTGCAGAAAGCCGTTTCTGCTTCAGGTGTCCATTGTAAAATATCTTGTGCTGCCATTGGTGTCTTATATATTAAGTCAGTCAGTGGAACAGATTCCAAAGCATAATTTGGTATCCAGCTCTGACAGAAATTAGTTGTACCCAAGGAGGACATCATTTCCTTCTTGGTTACTGGCTTGGGTGCTTGCAAAATTGCTGTTTTTCTTTCCTCGTCTAATATTCTACCCTCATTGGATATTACATATCCCAGGTATCTAACTTGCTTTTTCCAAAGTTGTAACTTACTTTTGTTTACTTTGTGTCCTTGTTCCACTAAAAATTTCAGTAATGCTACAGTATCCTCCCTGCATTGTTGTTGGGTGGGGGCTGCTAGCAGGATGTCATCTATGTAAAGTAGAATTTGACTACCTCTTGGTGGGGTAAACCCTGCCAGGTTGCTAGCCATCTCTTGTGCAAATATTGTTGGGCTCTCACAATATCCCTGTGGTAGTCGAGTATAGGTATACCTTTTACCCTGAAATGTAAATGCAAACTAGTATTGGCTATCAGGATGTATAGGTATTGAAAAGAAAGCATTACTGATATCTACCACAGAAAAATATTTTTGTTGTGGTTTCAAATCATTTAACCAAGTATGTGGGTCTGGCACCGTGGGTGCTCTGGGTATCACTGCATTATTTACAGCTTGTAAATCTTGAACCATCCGCCACTCCCCGTTTGCCTTTTTAACAGGAAATAGGGGTGTGTTACATGGTGAATCAGCAGATTCTACCAGTACTCCTTCTTTGAGTAATGCTGCTATTATAGATTTGATTCCTATTTCTGCATCTTTTCTCAAAGGGTATTGTCTTTTCTGTGGTCTAAAAGCTGACTTTGGGGTAATTGTAACTGGTCCTGCTGTTCGAATAACTCCTACATCTGACTTGCCTGTTGACCAAAGAGTTGTCGGAATTTGACATAAGGTCTTTTCTTCTTCTAAAAAAAAAAAAATGCTAATCAACTGACCTCGCTAGATTGCAAGTGAACATCTGGATGTGTCTGTCAACCAATTTAGTTTTTGTTTTTGCATCCCTTGTTCTGATAGTTCTAAATCCGTCTGTTTCTCCCATCTTGTCACCTTTTCTCCTAAGTCTGCCCATTTTACACTTTTGTTCTTTGTCAAGCTGGCATGTGGTAAACGATTTGATCTATATAATGCAAGGAATTCTTGAGGTAATGAACAGCTAACTACACTGTTCCCCTCAGTATCCCAGTACAAAGTACGCAATACTAATCTAGTTGCACGATTTCTGAACAATTCTTGCTCATACTCTCTATCAGGTCCTGGTGTAGTATGGTAGTATAGAGTACAGTGTAACAAATGCTGTCGATCAGTGTTGAGGGAGGGGGCTTTACTGATGGCTACGTTCATCAGTTCCTCGGTTACCACCCCAGGAACAGTCGTAACTAGTTCCTGGCTGTACCAGTAAAAAGTTTCACCCTCCGATCGCATCGCAAAGGTATCCATTTGTCTCTGTGCCTCCATACCTTGTACAGTTGGAACTACTGCTATGCCAAATATCTGCATAAAGGTCCCTGCCCAATAGGTTTACTGGACACTTTGCAGAAACGACAATTTTACTTCTGGGTCATACCTGAAACAGGGTCAGTTATTGCTATATCGTGGGAAAGTGGTTCCCTGTATAGCTGTCCATTTGCGGGTTTTACCAGTATATAATCAGGTGATTCGGAATGTTCCGGTAACTTGGAGGGGTGTATCAAGGTCCGTGATGCTCCTGAGTCACACAGGAATTTGACTTCCCTTCCCTCCACCAGAAGTGTAACTTCCGGTTTCGTGTCTGCTAAGTAGAGGCTCTAAGCTCAATAATGCTAAGTCCAAAATTTCACTTTCTTCATCCTCCATATCTACTTGCACTTCCTCTATTCCTTCTATCACATTTACATTTGTTTTTTGTTCATTAACTTTTCCTGATGATTTCTGACTTTCGCATGATGTATCTTCACTATCATATAGTCAGTCCTCATCACCCTTATCTTCTGAAATTACCTTTTTGTTTTGCTTACAATCCCTTGCTAGATGTCCCTTTTTCCCGCACTTGAAGCATTCACCTGTCTTTTTCCTTTCTTCAAAATCTTCTGAGTGTTTGTCAGATTGTTTGTTTCCCTGGGCATTCTTCTTGCCCTTTTTACCTGATTGTAACACAAATACTTCAGCTCCGTCTTCAGCAGTGAAGACTTGCGCCTTCTTTTTCTTTTTACTATTAAAATGTCTTTCAGCATGTCTAGCATATTCAAGTAAGGCTTGTAGCCTCCCTGTTCGATGGTCTATCATATGCTTCATAATGAAGCTACTAATAGGTGCAATGCAACCCTTCAAAAATGCATTTTTCAATTGTTGTTCATACGGGGAATCATTTGTTTGGTTCTCAGGAACCGTCATACCACTATGATTATTAAAACATTCTAATAATCTGGCATAGTACCCATCTATTGTCTCATTTTCCTGTTGTATGCATTGATTAATGCAAGTCCAGTCTGCTCTAGGTTTCCATTTCTCAGAGATTCGGTCTGTGAGACCTTTCACTCTGTTGTCTAACTCTGCGTCACTATGTGGGAGTGGTTTAAGCTCTGCATTACGAGGATTCCAGGTGCCACAAATCATGTGCCAATCTGGACTTATAATTTGTCTTGCTACTTTTTCTACTTCTTCCCCATTCAAGTGGTAACTCAACCTCATGCCTTGTAGGTCTTCTAAAAATTTTGTAAAATTAACTTTCGGATGGGGGATTCCCTCAGTAGCTTTCCGGATATCTTCCGGTGTCCATGGTCTATATACCAAAAGTGTCGGGTCCTGCCTGAGGATTTGGGACCTCTATAAGTGGGCATATTTCTTCCTCACTCTCATCCTGTAGGTTTCTCTCTATTTGATATGATTCCGCGTCCCTACATATTTTACGTGCTCTGGACCTAATTTCAATAGGATTGCTAACAAACGGTTGTGGTCTTGCTGAAACTTCAGGATAAGGCGGAGGCGGACCAGCCTGACCACTCGCTTCATATCCTGAAAAGGGTAAGGGAGGGGCAAGGGAGGAGGAGGAGGAGCTGTTGCTATCACCAAGTTATTATCTTCTTTGTCTAAAAATAATGTTTTTGAATTTTTTAGCTTCTGTTCTCTACGATTTGCTTCCTCAATCCACCTATGTGCCTGAGGAATGCCTAATTGGCATTGCTTTTTTGCCTGACCTCCCGCATCAGATTTAAGTTGCTTAAGGAGTTTAACTAGTGAAGTTTTATCTAGTTTACCATCAAATTCATATTTGTTAACCCATTTCGTATAATACCTAATGTTATCGAAACGTTGTAATTGCATGTATTTTGCGTCTTCAGTTAGGGGCAGATCTCGCGATGTTTTAGTGCACTGATTTCCCATGGCAGAGAAAATGTTATGTAACCCTTTTTTTTTAATCACGTGATATCAAGTTCTCAGTTCCTTTTCACAGTTTATCTAGAATAACTGCCTACCTTATTCTGTTACCCTGATCTATGACCAAATATAGAGTACTTCCTTTTGTCCCTGATCTGAAAAACAAATCTTGACAACAATATACTGTAACCTAGTCCCTGATCTAAAACAGAAAAAAGGCAAGTTCTTCCTACCTAAGCCTCCGGTATTGAACCGTCCAATATCCGCTCTTCAGCCACAGATCAGAAAGTGGGCAGCCTCTTTAAACGACAATTCAGTTGGTGGTCTTTCCACCCAAGAAGAACCGTTTTGGTAACTTCTCCTGCGCAGTATTCGACCACCGGTAGACTCTGATCTGCAGCTGTCTGAGGGAATTCCGGTCTGAAGGACCAAACTGTTAAATAAAATCAAGAATTCAATACACCGGAGGTTCAGGATCAAAAAGTTTACTAGTGTATACCAGGAGGCAAAAAACGTACATGTACAGAATTTTGTCTAACATGAAACAGGAAGCACACAATTTTATATAGGTTTAACATTCAAGCTGTGCCCACCTTACTGACGTGGTATGTCACAGGGCATCTACATCACTTTAGCTTACAGTCCTCTATTCATAAAAACTGCTGATGCTGTATATTTAAAAAAAAAAAGTTTTCCTCTGGTAACAATACGGCCTTGCTATCCACCTGGTCAGACATAATGCCTTTCTGTAAAGTTACTTCTTCAAGGTTTCATATCAGTTCAAATATAATAGCAGATTTAGTCTTCTAATACACATCTTTGTTCACTTTAACACAGTCCTACCAGCTGCATGCTATCTCAGTAAAACATATACAAGGCCAAATCATCCCAGCAGGAAAGAGCAGAACATTTAATTATTTCACACATTTAATTTCCTGACCCAGCAGATAATCACTTGTAAAAAAGCATAAACATTAAAACTTGCTAAGCTAGCATCTGCCAGGGTCGAAGGTCAGCTTGCTTCAAGCCACCCTGCAGTTTCAAAACTACTTACATTTACACATGAATTAATCCTTTCTGTTATATGATTAATATAATAAAATGCATTATATACTACTTTGCTTTTAAACTAGCATTTCTCATATATTCAAATACACATTTTTCTAACAATGAAATACACCTCAGGCGATGACTAACAGCTAGGATGTGGGCTGGCTCAACAACCCCCTCCCTGAAACTACCCTGAGAAAAAAACACACTGGAGACACAAGAGACAGAAACAGCAACAATACAGCACCACTATAAATAATATGCAATTGTATAAAGTGGCAAAATATGTACTTAGTTTAAAATAGATTCCAGCTCTGTACAGGAAGTCTATCGCTTTCCAACAGTACACCAAAATGCAATCTGTATTGGAATTACAATGAAATACACCTCAGGCGATGATTAACAGCTAGGATGTGGGCTGGCTAAGAACCCCCTCCCTGAAACTAGTCTGAGCTACCCTGAGAAAAAAAAACACACTGGAGACACAGAGGTAGAACAGAAAAATACAGCACCACAGCACCACTATAAATAATAGGCAAGTGTATAAAGTGGCAAAATATGTACTTAGTTTGAAATACATTCCAGCTCTGTACAGCAAGTCTATCAGCTTTCCAACAGTTCACCAGCTTTCCAACAGTTCACCAAAATGCAATCTGTATTAGAATTTCAATGAAACACACCTCAGGCGATGACTAACAGACAGGATGTGGGCTGGCTCAACAACCCCCTCCCTGAAACTAGCCTGAGCTACCCTGAGAAAAAAACACAGTGGTGACTCAAGAGACAACAGAAACAATAGAGCACCACTATAAATAATAGGCACGTGTATAAAGTTGCAAAATATGTGCTTAGTTAGAAATAGATTCCAGCTCTGTACAGCAAGTCTATCAGCTTTACAACAGTTCACCAACGTGCAATCTGTATAGGAATTACAAAGAAATACACCTCAGGCGATGACTAACAGCTAGGATGTGGGTTGGCTCAACAACCCCCTCCCTGAAACTAGCCTGAGCTACCCTGAGAAAAAAACACACTGGAGACACAAGAAACAGAAACAATACAGCACCACTATAAATAATAGGCAAGTGTATAAAGTGGCAAAATATGTACTTAGGTTGAAATAGATTCCAGCTCTGTACAGCAAGTCCATCAGCTTTCCAATATTTCACCAAAATGCAATCTCTATTGGAATTACAATGAAATACACCTCTGGTGATGACTAACAGCTAGGATGTGGGCTGGCTCAACAACCCCCTCCCTGAAACTAGCCTGAGCTACCCTGAGAAAAAAACACAGTGGAGACAAAAGAGACAGAAACAAAAACAATACAGCACCACTATAAATAATAGGCAAGTGTATAAAGTGTCAAAATATGTACTTTGTTTGAAATAGATTCCAGATCTGTACAGCAAGTCTATTGCTTTCCAACAGTTCACCAAAATGTTACCTGTATTGGAATTACAATGAAATACACCTCAGGCGATGACTAACTGCTAGGATGTGGGCTGGCTCAACAACCCCCTCCCTGAAACTAGCCTGAGCTACCCTAAGAAAAAAAACACACTGCAGACACAAGAGACAGAAACACCAACAATACAGCACCACTATAAATAATGGGTAAGTGTATAAAGTGGCAAAATATGTGCTTAGTTTGAACTAGATTCCAGCTCTATACAGCAAGTCTATTAGCTTCCCAACAGTTCACCAAAATGCAATCTGTATCGGAATTACAATGAAATACACCTCAGGTGATGACTAACAGCGAGGATATGGGCTGGCTCAACAACCCCCTCCCTGAAACTAGCCTGAGCTACCCTGAGAAAAAAACACAGTGGAGACACAAGAGACAGAAACAGAAACAATACAGCAGCACTATAAATAATAGGCAACTGTATAAAGTGTCAAAATATGTACTTAGGTTGAAAGAGATTCCAGCTCTGTACAGGAAGTCTATCAGCTTTCCAACAGTTCACCAAAATGCAATCTGTATTGGAATTACAATGAAATACACCTCAGGTGATGACTAACAGCTAAGTTGTGGGTTGGCTCAACAATGCCTTCCCCGAAACTAGCCTGAGCTACCCTGAGAAAAAAACACACTGGAGACAGAAGAGATAGAAACAGAAACAATACAGCACCACTATAAATAATAGGCAAGTGTATAAAGTGGCAAAATATGTACTTAGTTTGAAATAGATTCCAGCTCTGCACAGCAAGTCTATCAGCTTTCCAACAGTTCACCAAAATGCAATCTGTATTGGAATTACAATGAAATACACCTCCGGTGATCACTAACAGCTAGGATGTGGGCTGGCTCAATAACCCCCTCCCTGAAACTAACCTGAGCTACCCTGAGAAAAAAAAAACATAGTGGAGACACAAGAGACAGAAACAGAAACAGAAAAATACAGCACCATTGTAAATAATAGGCAAGTGTATAAAGTGGCAAAATATGTACTTAGTTTGAAATAGATTCCAGCTCTGTACAGCAAGTCTATCAGCTTTCCAACAGTTTACCAAAATGCAATCTGTATTGGAATTACAATGAAATACACCTCAGGCGATGAGTAACAGCTAGGATGTGGGCTGGCTAACAACCCATTCCCTGAAACTAGCCTGAGCTACCCTGAGAAAAAAACACAGTGGAGACACAAGAGGTAGAACAGAAAAATACAGCACCACTATAAATAATAGGCAAGTGTATAAAGTGGCAAAATATGTACTTAGTTTGATGGAGATTCCAGCTGTGTACAGCACATCCATCAGCTTTCCAACAGTTCACCAAAATGAAATCTGTATTGGAATTACAATGAAATACACCTCAGGCGATGACTAACAGCTAGGATGTGGGCTGGCTCAAGAACCCCTTCCCTGAAACTAGCCTGAGCTACCCTGAGAAAAAAACACACTGGAGACACAAGAGGTAGAACAGAAAAATACAGCAACACTATAAATAATAGGCAAGTGTATAAAGTGGCAAAATATGTACTTAGTTTATAATAGATTCCATCTCTGTACAGCAAGTCTATTGCTTTCCAACAGTACACCAAAATGCAATCTGTATTGGAATTACAATGAAATACACCTCAGGCGATGACTAACTGCTAGGATGTGGGCTGGCTCAACAACCCCCTCCCTGAAACTAGCCTGAGCTACCCTTAGAAAGAAACACAGTGGAGACACAAGAGACAGAAACAATACAGCAGCACTATAAATTATAGGCAAGTGTATAAAGTGTCAAAATATGTACTTAGTTTGAAAGAGATTCCAGCTCTCTACAGCCAGTCTATCAGCTTTCCAACAGTTCACCAAAATGCAATCTGTATTGGAATTACAACGAAATACACCTCAGGCGATGACTAACAGCTAGGATGTGGGCTGGCTCAACAACCCCCTCCCTGAAACTAGCCTGAGCTACCCTGAGAAAAAAACAAAACACAGTGGAGACACTAGAGACAGAAACAGAAACAATGCAGCAGCACTATAAATAGGCAACTGTATAAAGTGTCAAAATATATACTTAGGTTGAAAAAGATTCCAGCTCTGTACAGCAAGTCTATCAGCTTTCCAACAGTTCACCAAAATGCAATCTGTATTGGAATTATAATGAAACACACCTCAGGCGATGACTGAAAGACAGGATGTGGGCTGGCTCAACAACCCCCTCCCTGAAACTAGCCGAAGCTACCCTGAGAAAAAAAACACACTGGAGACACAAGAGATAGAAACAGAAACAATAAAGCAGCACTATAAATAATAGGCAAGTGTATAAAGTGGCAAAATATGTACTTAGGTTGAAAGAGATTCCAGCTCTGTACAGCAAGTCCATCTGCTTTCCAACAGTTCACCAAAATGTAATCTGTATTGGAATTACAATAAAATACACCTCTGATGATGATTAACAGCTAGGATGTGGGCTGGCTCAACATCCCCCTCTTTGAAACTAGCCTGAGCTAAGCTGAGAAAAAAAACACAGTGGAGACACAAGAGACGGAAACAATACAGCAGCACTATAAGTAATAGGCAAGTGTATAAAGTGGCAAAATATGTGCTTAGTTTGAAATAGACTTGCTGTACAGAGCTGGAATCTATCAGCTTTCCAACAGTTCACCAAAATGCAATCTGTATTGGAATTACAATGAAATACACCTCAGGCGATGATTAACAGCTAGGATGTGGGCTGGCTAACAACCCCCTCCCTGAAACTAGCCTGAGCTACCCTGAGAAAAAAACACACTGGAGACACGAGAGGCAGAACAGAAACAATACAACACCACTATAAATAATAGGCAAGTGTATAAAGTGGCAAAATATGTACTTAGTTTGAACTAGATTCCTGCTCTGTACAGCAAGTCTATCAGCTTTCCAACAGTTCACCAAAATGCAATCTGTATCAGAATTACAATGAAATACACCTCAGTTGATGACTAACAGCTAGGATGTGTGCTGGCTCAACAACCCCCTCCCTGAAACTAGCCTGAGCTACCCTGAAAAAAAACACAGTGGAGACACAAGAAACAGAAACAATACAGCACCACTATAAATATTAGGCAAGTGTATAAAGTGGCAAAATATGTACTTAGTTTGAAATAGATTCCAGCTCTGTACAGCACGTCCATCAGCTTTCCAACAGGTCACCAAAATGCAATCTCTTTTGGAATTACAATGAAATACACCTCAGGTGATGACTAACAGCTAGGATATTGGCTGACTCAACATCCCCCTCCCTGAAACTAGCCTGAGCTACCCTGAGAAAAAAACACAGTGGAGACACAAGAGGTAAAACAGAAAAATACAGCACCACTATAAATAATAGGCAAGTGTATAAAGTGGCAAAATATGTGCTTAGTTTGAAGTAGACTTGCTGTACAGAGCTGGAATCTATCAGCTTTCCAACAGTTCACCAAAATGCAATCTGTATTGGAATTACAATGAAATACACCTCAGGCGATGACTAACAGCTTGGATCTGTGCTGTCTCAACAACCCCCTCCCTGAAACTAGCTTGAGCTACCCTGAGAAAAAAATACAATGGAGACACAAGAGACAGAAGCAGAAGCAATACAGAACCACTATAAATAATAGGTAATTGTATAAAGTGGCAAAATATGTACATAGTTTGAACTAGATTCCAGCTCTGTACAGGAAGTCTACCAGCTTTCCAACAGTTCACCAAAATGCTGTCTGCATTGGAATTACAATGAAATACACCTCAGGCGATGACTAACAGCTAGGATGTGGGCTGGCTCAACAACCCCCTCCCTGAAACTAGCCTGAGCTACCCTGAGAAAAATACACAGTGGAGACACAAGAGACAGAAACAGAAACAATACAGCAAAACTATAAATAATAGGCAAGTGTATAAAGTGTCAAAATATGTACTTAGTTTGAAAGAGATTCCAGCTCTCTACAGCAAGTCTATCAGCTTTCCAACAGTTCACCAAAATGCAATCTGTATTGGAATTACAATGAAATACACCTCGGGCGATGACCAACAGCTAGGATGTGGGCTGGCTCAAGATCCCCCTCTTAAACTAGCCTGAGCTACCCTGAGAAAAAATCACAGTGGAGACACAAGAGACAGAAACAGAAAAAGTACAGCACCACTATAAATAATAGGCAAGTGTATAAAGTGGCAAAATATGTACTTAGTTTGAAATAGATTCCAGCTCTGTACAGCAAGTTTATCAGCTTTCCAACAATTCACCAAAATGCAATCTGTATTTGAATTACAATGAAATACACCTCAGGTGATGACTAACAGCTAGGAAGTGGGCTGGCTCAACAACCCCCTCCCTGAATGTAGCCTGAGCTTCCCTGAGAAAAAAAAACACAGTGGAGACACAACAGACAGAAACAATACAGCACCACTATAAATAATAAGCACATGTATAAAGCTGCAAAACATGTGCTTAGTTTGAAATAGATTCCAGCTCTGTACAGGAAGTCTACCAGCTTTCCAACAGTTCACCAAAATGCAATGTGTATTGGAATTACAGTGAAATACACCTCAGGTGATGACTAACAGCTAGGATGTGGGCTAGCTGAACAACCCCCTCCCTGAAACTAGCCTGAGCTACCCTGAGAAAAAATCACAGTGGAGACACAAGAGACAGAAACAGAAACAATACAGCACCACTATAAATAATAGGCAAGTGTATAAAGTGGCAAAATATGTACCTAGCTTGAAATAGATTCCAGCTCTGTACAGCAAGTCTATCAGCTTTCCAACAGTTCACCAAAATGCAATCTGTATTGGAATTACAATGAAATACACCTCAGGCGATGACTAACAGCTAGCATGTGGGCTGGCTCAAGAACCCCCTCTGTGAATGTAGCCTGAGCTGTCCTGAGAAAAAAACACACTGGACACACAAGAGACAGAAACAGAAACAATGCAGCACCACGATAAATAATAGGCAAGTGTATAAAGTGGCAAAATATGTGCTTAGTTTGAAATAGATTCCAGCTCTGTACAGCAAGTCTATCAGCTTTCCAACAGTTCACCAAAATGCAGTCTGCATTGGAATTACAATGAAATACACCTCAGGCGATGACTAACAGCTAGGATGTGGGCTGGCTCAACAACCCCCTCCCTGAAACTAGCCTGAGCTACCCTGAGAAAAAAAACACAGTGGAGACACAAGAGACAGAAACAATACAGCACCACTATAAATAATATTCAAGTGTATAAAGTGGCAAAATATGTACTTAGTTTGAAATAGATTCCAGCTCTGCACAGCAAGTCTATCAGCTTTCCAACAGTTCACCAAAATGCAATCTGTATTGGAATTACAATTAAATACACCTCAGGTGATGACTAACAGCTAGGATGTGGGCTGGCTCAACAACCCCCTCCTTGAAACTAGCCTGAGCTACCTTGAGAAAAAAACACAGTGGAGACACAAGACACAGAAACAGAAAGATTACAGCACCACTATAAATAATAGGCAAGTGTATAAAGTGGCAAAATATGTACTTAGTTTGAAATGGACTTGCTGTACAGAGCTGGAATCTATCAGCTTTCCAACAGTACACCAAAATGCAATCTCTATTGGAATTACAATGAAATACACCTCAGGTGATGACTAACAGCTAGGATGTGGGCTGGCTCAACAACCCCTCCCTGAAACTAGCCTGAGCTACCCTGAGAAAAAAAACACAGTGGAGACACAAGACACAGAAACAGAAACAATACAGCACCACTATAAATAATAGGCAAGTGTATAAAGTGGCAAAATATGTACTTAGTTTGAAATAGATTCCAGCTCTGCACAGTAAGTCTATCAGCTTTCCAACAGTTCACCAAAATGCAATCTGTATTGGAATTACAATGAAATACACCTCAGGCGATGACTAACAGCTAGGATGTGGGCTGGCTCAACAACCCCTCCCTGAAACTAGCCTGAGCTACCCTGAGAAAAAAACACAGTGGAGACACAAGAGACAGAAACAGAAACAATACAGCACCACTATAAATAATAAGCAAGTGTATAAAGTGGCAAAATATGTACTTAGTTTGAAATAGATTCCAGCTCTGTACAGCAAGTCTATCAGCTTTCCAACACTTTATCAAAATGCAGTCTTTATTGGAATTACAATGAAATGTAATGTGCAGTGCAGTGATAAGGACCAGAGAATCAGCCAGCCTGACAGTTCTAACATTCAGAAATCTCTCTAAGTGTTGTAGTTGTTTTATCAAATGTTGTTATGCATATATTTTAGAATTCCAATTACTGATGTGTGTTACATGCATCTGTAACAAGACTGTAGTCATATTAACAAAGAGAAGTTTCTTCCACATCCTAGACTTTCATTAAGTCTGCTGCTGGAGTTTTGTTGTTTGTCCTGTGCATTAATTCATAATTCCACATTATATAAATGTATTGTTTTACCTAGGCATGCTTATGCTCATTCCATTTTAATTGGTTTGTCTGTGGTTAGTAATAAATCCATGAAATCAGCAATATACTCAGCATTCCATGCCTCATTCATCTTGTGATATCCTACTTTGTACAGTGAAAACTGGCACCTTACTCTTAAACCAAACCACCCCCCCAGACACAGCTTTGTGGCAGTCATGCTATTGGAACAATCATATGCACATTGTATTTCTTTTTCAGGATTTTAAGTCTAAGTTAATGTTAACCTGGTCATATCTGTCTCACAGAGTGTTGTAGTATCTTGTGAGCTCGGATTTTATTTATTATTTTAATTATGCTCCTAACATTAACATGGAGAACCTTTATTATCCTTGGGTGATGTAGGTAGTTCCTTATTACTTTTCATAAGTACCATGGGTGTTGTTGCTGTTGGGGGATTTTATTGTTCTTTGTTTGTGATTATTGATTATGTACCTTATTTCTGCTGCTTTGATATATAGCCCTCAAATTAAATGGGTGGGATGATTTAATTGTTTATTTATTTATTACCTCAGTATTAGCCCAGCGTTTGCATGGTTATTGGTTATGAATCTAGTTTCTACTTCTGTTTTACATAGTTGTCATGTTTATGAATATTTTTTGTTTGTTATTTACGTGTATATGGTCTGCTGCAGGCCCACGACATACCTCCTTGCTGCCATTTGTCTGAAAACGCAACTGCTCACCTCCCACTTGCCCAGTATCCTGTTTCTGCATAGCCCTCCCAGCACTTAGCCCTATAAAGCTGAATAGCCCTATCAGAACCGTAACTCTAACCCAAAAATCTCCCAGCCAGAGTCCTTGCTTCCTTACCCTAAAACTGTGTTTGTGTTCCCTAATTCATAAAGTCCCTCCCTGACCGTAAAATCCCTTTTTCGCTCCCTTCCCATGCCTACTGCACTACCTTGCTTGAACTCAAATAATCCACTTGGATAAAGGGTGGCAGCTGCTTATCCAGCCTCATATTTGAATTTGAGAGCAAGTGGCAGGGTACACCAGATACAAAGACACTCAGGTCCTTGGGTCTGAGATTGTGTTTTTGAGCACTTTGGACCCAAATGCTTGTAGTAGACCCATGTATGTGTTCTACTTTGAAAATGTATGTTATTAGTCTCCAACTCAAATGACCATGAGGGCTGTGCAAGCAGTATGCAGTAAAGTATTTCATTGAAGGTAGGCAGCTAAGGACCTTTAGAGATAGGCTGCACTAGTCCCTGGATAAGTGTCACTGGTACACTATATTATGATAAGGGTGATTTGTATCATAAAGAAGAGACCACTAAAGTTGGTTGGCAGAAGTTAATAATGTGTTCTATATAAAAGTACAATATAAACTTACTGATGACTTTGATTTTTTGATGAGGCTGACAGGTAAGAGAGTAACTTATGGATGGCCAAAGACTGAACTCAAAAGCATAATTTGCCTGAAGTTTAACCTGCCGAGGATCTGAAATATATGACTTTCAGACTTCATATCCTTCAGAAATGCAAGTTAACACAAATCCTGTTGTTCTAGCAACTTTAAGTTAAAAAAGTGTAATATTTAAAATCAATCCCTATTTTTATGGTCATTGTATCCACATCATGTCCAGATTTCTTGCAGTAAGGTTGAGAGGTATGTATACCTCTCAACTGTCCAGATTTTTTGCCTCATATTTTTGGCCTATTCCTCATAAAATGTGTGGTTTTCTGGCAAATCACTGAAGATTTAAATAACTAAATGTCATACATTTGAGTTTCAACCTTCATTTCCTTCAGAAAATGCATGGTGGGTTGTAATGACAGATGTTTGAGGGGCCTTTTATAGTTAAAATATTCTGAAATGGGTAGTTTTATCATTATTGGTTCATACATTTTGTTTCATTGCTTACTGGAAAAATGTTCAAAACTACAAATTTAAAACATACTCTTGTTGTTGTAGTATCTTTCAGCTTTTCCCAGTTAGGGGTCGCCACAGCAGAACTCCGGTCCGCTAATGATTGGCAGTAGATTTTTACGTACCGAGTTGCCAGCTCTGACACACAACCTTCAACGAAGGTACGCCCATTCATGCATGTCTCCACACAGAAGACGCTTTAGCTGAGAATCGAACAGGACGCCTTACTGTGAGGCGACAACTCTACTGCAGCACCACCACCGCAGTCATACTCTAACAAGTGTAAATGTTTATATGTGCAACTAGCTGCTTTTTGTTAATCAAATGGCACACTGTGTTGTAAAATCTGAAAGCAGTGTTAGCATAATTGCCTTTGGTGCAGAAGGCTGTGGATTCTACTCCCACACCATGTAGATGGAGTGGCTGGTATTGCAGTGCCCATATGATTGTTGATTATTTGGTGAATTATAAGGGGTGCTAGGGGGTTCTACAGTCCTGAGTATGTCCTTTGTATGAGATGCCTAGTGCATATGAACTTGTTGGTCATTTCCTATTGCAATGTTACCAACTTACCAATTTTTAATGCAATATAGGCAATTCATTCTTCAAAGAAAGCAGGCACTGAATTTGTTGATAAAACATTGATATGTGAAGTTGTTTTGCTGGTAGGAACCTCTTCATTAGGTATGGATTTCTTTAGTGTGGAATTCAGATGATTTTACTTCTGCAGAGATTGTAAGTATGGAGTAATATTGGTGGATTATAATGACAGAAGTCTTAAGTGGCCTTTTATGGTGGAAAATTTCTGAAATGGGTAGTTATTGGTTCATACATTTTGTTTCATTGCTTATAAACAGAATGTTTAAAACTACAAATTTAAAACACTTTCAAACAAGTGGTGCTGTATTATACAAGGAATATAATTCAATGCAATCAAGAAGGTGAATCAAAGAACAAATACATGTATGCATGGCCCTAAAAAATGTGTGCAAGGAGTCTGTTTTGAAAACAGCCCAAAGGTAAACTTAATTCTTCACTGGCCAGATGCATTTTCTATGAATGTGGGTTTTCATGCTGTTTCAATGAATATGAATTTTTCCATTTCAATGAATGTGAGTTTCAAGGGCAGAGAAATTTACTGCTTCTGCTAAGTCTGTTTTCATTGCGAGACTGTATAGTTTAGCAAATGGCTACCTGTGTTTGTGCTATTTTCTTTCAATATCTGTAATGACTGTAGAAGCAAATAAGAGAATATTATGCATGGTCACTGGTGAGAAATAACCAAATAATGGAACACTGGAATGGCTGAGGAGGAGGGTGCTGCTGGGGGGGAGGTGGTTGCTGCAGGAGCAGCTGCTCGGGGGGGGGGGGCAGTCTATTACCCTGCCTAGGGCCCTATTTGACTGTGATCTGGGTCTGGTATTTAAAGTAGAAAATACTATGCAGAAGTAGTTGTAGATAAAGATACCTTGGAATGTAGTTATTCTTCCTATGCATTTAAATAATTTAAGGAAATGACTGGAGTGGCTTTCTTGGGGAGTGACCCTGTGGGTGTGGCTCAAATAGGGGTGTTTCATGACTGCGGTGTGGGTGAGGTTTAAGGGGTGCCTGAGCACTACTTCGCCTAGGGCGCCATTTTGGCTAAGGCCGGCCCTGTGTCTAGCAGTATGTCAGAGGACTCGAGTTCTGCTTCCAGTGCTGAGTACATGGTTTGAACCTTTCCATCTTCATTTTCCTACTATGTGACCTTGAACAAGTCACTTAATCAGGCAGTGCTTTGCTGTAATTGGGAATTTGGGCTAGACTCTCCAATAGTCTCATGGACTGCATGATTAGCACCTTTGTATGAACTTATGCTCCTATTTTCAGTACATATCGCAGATGTCACAGTGATGTTTCTGTTATGCTTATTTATTCTGTTATCAGCTATGGTGGCAGTGGGTTTCGGTAAATGTCCAAAGACAGCCACAGCTTTTCACTGTATGTCAATCTTTTCTGTAATGTTTTTTTCCCCAGTCATAACTGCAGCTGTGATGTGTTTAATGTACAAAACATTTCCTTTCTGCAGTTTCTTTTCCTGCTCCATTCAATTTCATTTTCAGTGTACTTTACACAGTTGACTATATGAAATTACAATATCTAGGATATTTTCTTGCTTATGTACTCCTTTACATTTATTTGTCATCTGGTATGTTTTGCACTTTACAAAATTCTCCAGTATACTGTCTGTCTAGTAGAAATCTCTTATGAAATGATGTTCATAGCTACTTTAGGAATGTTTATGGCTACTAAAGAGGGGGTCTTCTGACCGCACACTGACATCTCTATCCCTGACAAACTCCACAGTTGTGGGATAGAAAGTAATGGTTTGGTGGCCAATATGAACACAGGCAATGTCAATGAGATATGCACAATTGGCTGTCAAATAAAGATGCTCCAGCTATAGTATGTTACACATATGCCTGCATTTCCCTTGTACAACACAAATTCAAGAATGTCTGCTCATCATCTGTTTTCTCCACTAAGTGCACAGTCTTAGGAAGCATGGTTTGTTGTTAATGCAGCTAATGTTTTAAAGAAGCACTGTAGTGTACCTTGTCAAGCCCATTTTCTCCCATTGCTTTTCCTATTGTTGCACAGGAACTGCTGCATCACCTTAACTTCTGTCTTTCATACACTTCAGCCACATTGTCTGTTTTTTTGTGTTGTGCTTTTTGTTTTCCTCTAAAATTCATATGTCAGCTGTTTTTATGTAGCACTGCTTACAATATTTACTTACGTAATGTATGATTGCCACAGTCAAGGACCCTAAGATTAATAAACTGAGTATTTGATTTCCTTGTGTCAGTGTTTCAGTTTCTCTTGGCTTGGTTGTTGAGCCATACTGTGCATCACCTGTACTCAGTGCTGGGTTGTGTATTTAGTGAATATGGAACTGAAAATCGTAAGTAGCCTGTTCAGTGTCTCAATGGCAAAGGATTCCAACTAAAGTGGAAACAGAAAAAGCAGACCTGTTTCATACATTGGAGACTGGAGTTTCATTTCTATCACTCCCATTGTTTATTTACTTATTTTCATTTTTTTTCTTTTTTTTACTGGGAAAGTCCAACTGGGATAACCTTTTCAATGGATACCCATGGAAAAAAAGCTCAATGGTTAAATAAACAAAGTTATTTTGAAAATGTGCAAAACCTCTATTAAAGCAAAAACCATTACAAGACCAACATCTCAATATTTAAAACAATGAATTAACTGCACTCTGCAATGCACATACGTTAAAGTCAGTCTTTTAAATAAAATTAAAACAAAGACTTTTGATGGTTGCACTGTATAATGCAGATATTAGTTACCTAACTGTAGATTGAGAGGTGAAGCATCATTAGTTGTATATAGTCTATTTCTCTATTATACACACAATCATATGTTTCTTTACATACATGTAAGATGTGTGCTGCATACATGTACTAATAGAATATATATATATATATATATATATATATATATATATATCTAATGTACTAATTTCCTTCTCATAATATTTTAATGAAAGGGCACATAACACATGCTAAAGTAAATTCAGCTGTATATCATGGTTACCATGGGTGGCACAGTGGTGCAACAGATAAAGATGTCCCCTCACAGCAAGAGGTTCCTTGGTTCAATTCTCAGCTGGGGTGCCTTCTGTGTGGAGTCTGCATGTCCTCCCTGTGTTTGCATGGGTTTCTTCTGGGTGCTACAGTTTCCTTCCACATTCTAAAGACATGTAGTAGGCAGACTGGACACACTAAATTGGCTATAGATGTTGAGTGTGCCTATGATTGTGTGGTGTGGAAGGACTACAGTGGCAGTGCTAGCCACTCACTGCTGTAAACCTTGGCATTAGATAATTGTCCCAAAAGGGAGGAAGAACAACAAAGTCCACTCGATGAAAAACACTACTTTATTAAAATAAAAACACGGGTTTTATGCTATAAACATACTAAAACAATTAATTAAAATAGTCTAAAAGTTATCACCATATGATCTTGTTGAATAATATTAACCCAAAATGTGGTTCATCTTTAAAATACAATTCAAATTCGCCATTTCATTTCTACCTTGAAACCTAGTGGCATCCAGGGACAGTTGCCATTTTAATTCACAAACTTCTAAAAACTCACTTAATGTCCTCCCTTGTTGGTCCATTTTTATTTGTTGTATTATTAAAAACTTGAGTGAATTACCTATATGCTCCATAAGATGCCTGCTTAATGCATTCGTGTTCTTGCAATGACTTATGTCTAATAAATGCTCATAAAACCTATTCCTAAACCATCTACAAGTTTTTCCTATGTAGAATGCTGGACATAGGGAACATTTTGCAATATACACTACATCATTGGTTTGGCAATTATAATGACCTTTTATAGGAATGTGCCTACCATTTAATTTGAAACTGTCCCCCGTGACAAATATATAAGAACACTGGGAGCACATCCCACATTTAAAATTGCCAACCTTTTCAACCACACCATAGTTGCTCAACCTACTCCCTTGTTCCAAAATTTTTTTGAAACATCTCTCTCTCTTGAAAACAAATTTGTTTTTTTTTTACTGAAATATTTAGACATGTTTTTATCCACTGACAGTAATTCCCTATTCTTTTCTATTAGTTGACATATCCTATGGGCATCCTTATTGTAAGTAGTAATAAAACTGGAATGTACATATGCATTGATGTCAATATCAGAATTTTTTACTGCCACTATAACTGTTGTATCTGAGGATCCTAAAATATGTGAATAAAATCCATTTTTTTTGTTTGTTTATAACTTCTTCCCTAACAGCAGTTAACATTTCCATTGGATAACTTCTTTTCTTAAACATGTCTTATATGAAGTTAACCTCGTCCACAAATTTGTCCAGGGGAAGTCATCTTTGCAACATGAACTAACTGCCCTTTTACTATAGATTTCTTTTGAAAATCAGGGTGCTAGCTATTAAATTCCAAGTACAAATTTGAGAAAGTAGGTTTTCTATATATTTTTGAAACCAAATTTTTCTTTTCTTTGTCTATTTTCAATTCAATGTCCAAATATGTTATTTGTGTTTGACTATATTCATAAGTGAATTTAAAACATCTCTAAAAAGTGTCATGAGTGTATTCCAAAAACTCCACTAAAATATCAATTGTCCCAATCCAAATCAAGAACATATCATCCAAAAATCTAGTGTAATTTTTAATATAATGCATGTAACCAGATTTAAAAATGAAATATCCTCCCAGTATGACATAACATAATTTACAAATATGGGGACACAAGCTGCCCCCATAGCCACACCGATGCTCTGCCAAAAATACTGACCCTCAAACCTAATGAAATTATGTTTCAACACCATCTCCATTAAAGTCACAAAAACATTCATTTTATCTTGATCATATGCGTCTGTTGTTTGTAATTGGGTTTCAAACCATGCTAAACCTTCTTCGTGTGGTATTACCAAAAATAAGTTGCAAACATCTGTGGTCACTAAAAACATGTTGTCCATATACTGAAAATTATTCAAATTTGCCAGAAACTGCCAAGAGTCTTTGCATATGTATTTAAAATACTGCAAATCTCTCTTCAAATAAAAATCCAAATATTTACCTATAAAGCATGTTTTTCTTCTCTTTGCATCCACAATAAGTCTAAATTTTGGATTTTCTAACCCTTTATGAAATTTCGGCAGTACAAAGATTTTGCTACTACTGGATGTTCATTTTTCATAAAATTATGAACATCTACAGCTATTTGTCCCTGCAGTAACATATCTTCCAATGTCAGATCCAACTTTTTATATAAGATGTTAATTTAATTGAGGGAAATTTCACGGTAGGTGTCATTCATTAAGAGGGTTGACATACAATTTAAATAATCACTTTTGTCCATCACTACAACTCCACTGCCTTTATCTGGCTTCGTTATGCATATTTTTTTTATCTTTAAAGATATCAGACAGTAACATTTTTTTCTTCCCCTGTCAAATTATCCCATGGGATTTCATAGGTACATTTATAAACTTCCCTTATGTCCAATTCACAAACATTTTCAAAAAAGGCAACCAATTTATACATGGGGGGGGGGGTTAAAAATGCTTGGCTTACTTAGTCTTGCATTGATTTGATTGTTGTTACAATTATCTCCAAACCATGCTTGTAAATTCACCTTCCTTGTAAAATGTTTCAAGTCTATTAAAGTATCAGCAACCCTACCCCTCCTACTCGGGACATAAGTAAAGCCCTTTGCTAGCAAATTTGCATGGGTGGTCTGAATATCTTTATATGAATAATTATAAATCTTAAAGTCCCCTGTTGTGTTAACATTTTTTGGCAAATTTTCCATTACCTACAAGGCATGTAACATGCCCCTTGAAACCACACATTTATTATCAACTTCAACATTTTGTTCATTATTTTCTTTATGTTGGCAAAACTATTAGGAAGCTCAGCAATCGAATCAAGGAGCATTACCAGGCCATAAGAAAAGGTAATGAAAAGAATGCTCTAGCTAAACACAAGCTAACCCTTCCTGGTCCACCTTTAAATTTCTAATGTTAGACAGTATTTCCTTAATCTACGGAGATGGGAACCCCCAGCTAGAAGTTAAGGAGCTTAGATGGCAGGTTAAACTGCAAGCTGACATGCCCCCTGGGCTTAATGGTAATCTTAATGTAAAATGCATCCTTTAGTGGATTCGTTAGTGAGAATTCTTTCCCCTCCCCTTCTTTTAATAAAAAAAAAAATTATGCAGCAGCTTTTATTTAAACAGTGTTCAGTTGTTAACCTTTATATTTTTGAAGAAGTTTGACTGTTGAATAACTGTAAAATGAATTTGAGAACGAATGAAAGCTCTTAAATACAAGTGTTTCATTTTATTTCAAGTTTTCTTATACTATTGTCTTGGTGTGCGTTTTTTTACTACTGGATTAAATGATTTCAACTGCTGGATTAAAAGATTTCAAAGCTACTACATGAAGTGAAGTGATTTTTCTTATAAACATTGTCAGTGTACCTAGTTGATAGGGTTGCCACCTGTCTTACTGCTGCAGAACAGTCCTTATTTGGGAAGTTCTGTCTGGGGAGGAAGAATAAAAATAGTAAATGTGCTGACAATTTACAAGAAAAATATTTTCAAACTTTTCTCTAAGTGTCACAGACATCTTTGATACTACACCACGACAAAAGGCAAAAACCAGAAGACAAAACAATGGCTATTGTACAAGTCCACTAAAACACTCCAAGGAGTAAAAGCACTACATAATTACACGTCTTAAATAATTCTAAAAGCACCTGCTACTAAGTGCACAGTTTAATAATTAAAGTAAAAACTTCCAATTACAATCTGTATAAAGTCCAGCAGGGGTCAGAGTTCCATATTTTAAAATAAATACAACTTCCTTATTTGTTCCAAAATTGTGCCCTTAAGTCCAACTGGATCACTACCATGATAAAATTTAAAATGCACAGCAAGAGGGCTTTCAACTATAACAGTTATAATGTCTCTGACATGTTCTTGTAATCTAAGCTTGAAAGCCCTGTTGCTTCCCCTATTAAAAAGAAAAAGAAAAAAAAAACTACATGAGCACTGCAGTGCATACACAGTGCCCTCTGTATTGCAACAGTATCTACCAATAGGTTTGGGAAAAAAATTCAATTAATTTTATCAAATGTTCTAACAATATACCTACAGCTAATACAGCTATTACGGGGAAAAGTTCCCATATATTCATGGTCTTTAAGCTATTTGTAGGTAAACTGAATTTACTATGAACAATCATATCTTTTATGTTGCGTCCCCTTTTAAATGAAAATAAAAGGGTGTCACATATTATTAAATTCTTTAAATGTTAATAAAAAGACCCAATAATATTTTATAATGCTTAGCACTTCTTCACGTATTATGCTATAGTCACTACAATTTTTTTTTTAATTTTGACATTATTGTTCATATACTGTTGACCCAGCTCCCATTTTGTATAAATACGTTTCCAATTTTAAATATTTTCCCTGAATATCATTCTTAACTTAATGCAAATACTTCTAAACAATTTTTATCATACTCCCTCTTCAAAAACATGTTAGCAGTTTTATGTAACATTTCTAACTCATCCCTATCATTACATAATCTAGAGAGCCATAGAAATTCACTATAAGGGAATGCCTTGATAGTATGTACACCGTCCAAGAAATGGCTAACATGTTCAAATTTTGTATTATCTCTTGTTTTTAGTTTACCATTAGATAAACCTTCTAAATGAACATCCAAAATACTTTTTCCATATTGTAGTCCATTAAACTTAACACCAAACCTGTTGTTATGTAACTCTTCTGCAAAATTTCTAACTAGTTCATACCCTCCTTTACATACAAAGACCAAATTATCTGTGTATCTATAATATTTAAGAACAAAAATTTCTGAAAAATATTTCTTGCTATAAAGATACTCTTATCTCAAACAAGCCCATAAATAAGAATCTAAGAAACTTCTCATTTAAGACCACATAAGTGCAGTCTAAATAAAATTACAAATGTCAACTCACGAGAGAAATGCAGTGCAAATAACATAGATACAGCAGTATCAAATAGTAACATACAAGACATGCAAGAGGTAGTTCCATTACATGAACAGATTCAATACCCATTATCCAGTGATAAATAGTAAATACCCACCACCAAACCCCTTCACCTTTAAGATGGAGAATAAATAGAGACTAGGGAATAGCAGCTGTTTAGTTACCGTATTGCACTTGTTCACCTTAGATGAGACTCAGTATAACCATCATGTTGCATAATAGTAATACTGGAAGTAATTGGCCAGAGCAGCAGGATTAAATGAAAAAAAGAAGAGGCTTCACTATATTGGTTATTATGGTTGGTGACCGTGTTAAGTCTCAAAGCTGTAGGATACAAACTGTTCCTGAATCTGGTAGTCCTACAATGGAAGCTGCAGTGCATCCTTCCAGACACAAGTTGTGGGCCAGATGGGTTGAATCAGGTAGTATTTTGTATGTTCTCTTTCGTTCTATTGCAAAGAAAAGCTCCAAAATAGAAGGGAGGTTTGTACCCAAGATTTTCTTAGCCACCCTCACCACCCTCTGTAGTTGCTTCTCAGCAACTGTGGAGTTGCTGAGCCATGCTAAGAAGTTGCTAGTGAGGATGCTCTTGATAGCTCCCCTGTAAAAAGAGGTAAGAGCAGACAATAAGAGCCTGGCCTTTTTGAGCTTTCTCAGGAGGTGAAGCCTCTGTTGAGCCTATTTGACTATATGATTGGTATTAGCAGCCCAGGAGAGGTCATCAGAGATGTAAAGTCCTTCACAAGGATGGTAACTCAACCGAACTTTCTAACTTTCGCCCCATAGCCCTACTCTCTCCTCTAGTCAAAATAATGGAAAAATGCATCCACCATCAAGTACTTGATCACCTTCTCCAAAATAACGTACTAGCAGACTGTCAGCATGGTTTTAGGCCTTTCCACAGTACTACTGCTGCTCTCCTATCCTCCCCTGATTGTATTAACAAATCACTCTCACTCAACTCACAGGCACTACAATGGTTCAAGTGCTATTTAGAAAATAGACAGCAACCTGTCCTCTAGGACAATAACCTTTCCACTCATCTTCCTATTACTCTAGGGGTCCCTCAAGGCTCTATCCTGGGACCTCTCCTTTTCTCTATATTAATTAACTATCTAAATATAAATATTCCTCAAGCCACCTGCATTCACTATGCAGACAATTCTACACTAGTATGTACTGCCACTTCATTAGCTGAGCTCAAAACCATTACTCAAACTCTTTTTAACTTGGTTGAAAAATGGTTCCTACAACATTGCCTCCTACTAAATGCCAGAAAAACTAAATTATTGCTATTTACTCCAACACTAAAGTCCTCCCCAATTGATCTCACTGTTAAGTCCAACAATAGTAGTGTCATTGCTCCTGACCCAACCACCAAACTATTAGGTGTAACAATTGATCAAAACCTTAACTTTGACTCACATATTAACACAACTATTAAAACTGTTAACAAAAATCTTGGCTCTCTACAGGAGAAATCTTTCCTTACCCATGAAGCCAGAACCACCATTACCACCTAATCTCTACCCTCCTCTATGCCTCACCCATTTATACTAATCTTTCCAAAAGTAACCTCAATAAACTGGCATCCTCCTATAACAACATTGCCAGATTTGCCACTAGCTCACTATTTAGAACCCACCATTGTCTAAATCTCAAACAGCTAGGATGGCTAGAACTGCATAACCAGCTACTATTTCAACAACTTACTATCACCCATAAGATACTCTTATCATCCCAACAATACTCCTATTCTCAGTAGCCTAATCTCTCCCTATAGAAACCTCACCATCATTCGCTCAGCAAATAAATTATTAGTAACCATCTAGAAATCCTGTAATAAAGCAGGAGATTCTCTTTTCTCTAATTCTATGGGGAAGATTTGGAATAGGCTTCCCAGCAACATACAATTACTTTCATCATTACCGCTCTTCAAATATCAACTAAAATTACTCCTTAAAACACAATGGCTATGTCCATGCATTAACCCAGATTAACACTAACTGTACAGTATTACTGTTTTTCCACCGTCCCAAAACCACTTACTGGGATTACTAAGCCTCCTTTACTCTAATTTTTAGTCTTCTCTTTTCTGTGAACTGCCCCGTACTATGTACATTGGAACCTTACTCCTGCTCCAGGCACTTGTATTTCAGCTTTGTATGTATGCCAACTATTTTACTTGAGTGTATAATTTTGAACAAACTTAATAATTAGTTTGAATCTTTCTTTATTTCCTACTCTTCTACATGTCAAATCCTAAACCATAGATATATCCTGGTACACATGATTCTTTTGATGTTAGTTTTTACAATGTTAGCCTCCAGCAATAATGTATTTAACGTTTATTTTAATGTTTCTTTTCATTTTTACTCCTGTGATATTAGCTTAATTTTGGAGCTTATCTCCCTGGGCTTCTACTGAAAATGGACATGCATCCAGTTAGACTAGCCCGGTCAGCAAATGTAAAAAAAAAATAAATAAAATAAAGGCCCAGGAACTTGGTTGTTTTGACTTTCTCTACTACCTCCCCTTTGACAGTGAGTGGTTGGTGAACCGTTGCCTTTCTCCTGAAGTCCATAATCATTTCTTTGGTCTTATTAACATTTAGGTCCAGATTGTTCCTGTCACAGCAGGCAATCAAAGTGTTCACCTCATTCCTGCCACTAATGAGACCCACAACTGTGGTATCATCAGCGAATTTTATAATTTGGATTGACTTGTGTTTTGCAGTATAGTCATGGTTGAGGATGGTAAAGAGCAAGGGGATGAGCACACAACCTTGGGGAGCACCAGTATTCAGGACTGTGTGTTGAGAGGTGTTTCTAGCACATGTCCACTGGGGTCTACCAATCAGAAAGTCAAGAGTCCACTTACATAGGTGCTTATTTATCTCGAGTTTCGCAATCTTATCCACCAGTTGCATCGGTATCACAGTGTTGCACACAGAACTGAAGTCGATTGTTCAGCAGCCTTATGTAGTTGTTCCTCCATTCTAGATGTTTTAGTACAAGGTGTAGTGTGACTGATATAGCATCCGCAGTTGATTTATTTTCCTGGTATGCAAACTGTATTGGATCAAAGGGACTTAGGCAGAGTTGCAGATAGATGTTTCTTTACAATCCTTCCAAACCAGTTCATGATGTTTGAGGTTAAAGCGACTGGTCTGAAGTCATTGAGGCAGGTAGGGTTGGGTTTCTTCAGAAGTGGGACGATACTAGTTTCAAATTTACATACATGGGAGCAAAATATGTCCCCATGGCAGTACCTTGTAACTGATGATACAACCCCTTGTTAAATTCAAAATAATTATGCGTCAAACAAAAATAAAGCAACTCTATTATATAATATACTATTGGAGTATCTCCTAGAAACAGTTTTAAAGCCTCTATACCAAATTTTACATTGTATACTGATATAGAGGCTTAACATCAACTGTAATCCAATACATTTCACTATTCCATTGTTAGTCAGTTATTTTATCAGGAAAGTCAAATGTGTCTTTAATATATGAAGTTAATTTTGCAACTGCATTTTGTAAGTATTTATGTAACAATAAACCAATATTAAGTATAAAAAAAATAGTTACATGCAGATACGATTGGGCATCCTGGAGGGTCATACAACCTCTTATGACTTTTGGGAAGCCTGCACTATAGATAAGTTAGTTTGTTTAGGTTTTGTCTGTCAGATATATAAAACTCTTCAAGGAGGCTACATTTTGATTTAACTCAACTTTCCAGGTTTATCAGGGATGAGTATAACATTTTTTCAGGATCAGGAGAGAGAGTGGGAAATGT
Source organism: Protopterus annectens (assembly GCF_019279795.1). Taxonomy (NCBI): domain Eukaryota; kingdom Metazoa; phylum Chordata; order Ceratodontiformes; family Protopteridae; genus Protopterus; species Protopterus annectens. The sequence continues at coordinate 812,116,474 of NC_056746.1, forward strand.
ATACACTTTTTCAATTTTTTACCACTGTTTATAGGTAGGAAGAGATAGCTTGTAGACAAGATGATTTACTTTGGTTTATATGTTGTTGTTTTACCTTTAATTTTCACTGTTTGTTGTTAGGCAAACTTTAGAAATCCCAAGGGACCTAGTCAGCTATAAAGTCACATAAGATCAGGATTGTCTTCTCTGGAATCTATCTAAGCAATCCTGTCTTGGTTTGTGGTTTATTGATCTTTGCTATTAAAAAGATGCGCAGCTGTAAGCGACAGTGAGCTGAAGCTACTACATGCATTCGGACACAGTGTAAAGGAATTTCAGCTTTTGCCTGACTTTCAGAACTTGTACGGTAAGAGCAGCAACTTTACTGTACTTAATTTACTAATTAGTTGTATATTTTTATGCGATTTTTCTCACAGAAGTTGATTTAAGTTATATTTGAATTCTATGACAACTTATTTTGAGTATTTTTTCTTTCAGAAATTTTTATTCATTTGCAGCTGTGGATCCCTTAACTGAGTATGTCATTAATTAGTTGCTAAAGCACAAGTATATTGCAGAGTGTAATAAATGCTATGTATATTTAAAGGTAATGCCTGATTCATTATTGGTTCTTCATGTCAAAAGTTGGATGATTTGCTTACCATTAATAGTAAATCTAGACTTACTGATGATGACCGCACTTGTGCAGTTGGCACGACTTGGAGACCTGCTGTTACATACGTTAATGGCTGGAGTGGTGAGATAAGTAATGTTAGATAACAAGCAAATCAAACATATTCAGGGAAGTATGCGCTTGTTGTTTGTAAATATCACTCAGCCCCTATGAAACAACACAATGCCCCTGACAACTTCGAAATTCTGCATACAAGTATTTAGAAATCTGACGATTCAGAACATTTAGAAGGAAATAAAAAAAGGAATAAGTTCACAACAAATAAGGTAAAAAAATGATAAATCTCTGTAAAGTAAAGAAAATACATGCTAAAAAAGACACTGCTTTGTTATGTAACACAGATTACAGAGAGTAGTAAAACCTTCAATCTGCAGAAAAAGGTAGCATTTTTCCAACAGAGAAGGTAGAAAAAAGAGGCAAGGGGCAGGTGAAAAGAAAGAAATCAAAACTGAATGTGAAAGGATTGAAGAGCATTACTGTAAGAAAAAATGGAAAAAGAAAGACGACAACATGGCTCAAGTTGTGGATGTACAAAGCCAGCTGGGCAAGAACAGTATGCTTGCAAATGTTATATGCAAAGAAAACAGTGGGATTAATAAGACTAGTGGTGATGAAGATCATTCCTTTTAACAACTGATATTACTGAATTAGAAGTTGGTTCAGATCTGGTCAGAAAAGATATTCTTGTAACTGGAGATTCAATTATTAGAAGAAGTGATACATTTACAGAGAAGATAATGAACATTGAATACTGTTATGCTTGCCAGGAACAAAAATAGGGGATGTGAGGCAAGCCTTAGAATGCCTTAATCTAAGGAAATACAGATCTGTTTTTATTCATGTTTGTACAAATGATCTCTTCAACAAGGACTCTTTTAATGGGGAATTTACAGCCCTCTTAGCAGCTTATACAGGACATATTTTTCATGAATCACATATAGAAAGGAGAGTCAGGTCACCATGAATTAAATGATTTTTTAGGTAAATACCTACATGACAGAAATGTCCCATTTTAATAAACGGAAATGTGTAGAGCATCTGAGCCTAATTTTGGGCACACATGTTCAGACTGAGAGACCAGATGGCTTAGGGGTTAAGGTCTTTGCCTCCCATGAACAAGGTACAAGGTTCGATCCTGACCTCTGATCGATGCCTGTTTGGAATTTGCATGTTCTCCCTGTGTCTCCGTAGGGGTTTCTCCCATGGCAGAAAAACATGCTGAGTGTTTTCATCTCAAATTCACCAATGAATGGCGCTATGGGCAGCAGCATATACTCTACATGGTGCCCTATAGGGGGAAGAGTTGTACAGACCAACCGCTTTAGGCATCTACTGTGGTGCGCAGTATATTCAAGATAGGAGAACACGGATGACAGACTGCATGCCATAGCAGGGCTAGCCACTCAGTGTAAAATATGGCTTTAGGTGATTCGGTCATGTAGACTAATGTCACCAAAAGTGGGCATGGGTTGTTACCGGTGATAAGTGGGTTGAGGACCCAGCCTACTCTGACCCATGCCAGGGAACCATGCTAATGGTGGGAGGGATATATGTGCCCCTATTGGCCAGTGTGTACCCGCCATAAAGCCCAGCTGCCCTGGGTCAATAGGCTACTGGCTGGCCGGTGTCTAGTTGCCCAGCCTGGGTTACCTGGGATAGCTCTGTTGAGCAAAAGCTGGACGTAAAACCAACCAACCTGCTAAACATGAACTGAGAATTGCTATGTTTAATGTAGGTTCAATGACAGGACACAGCTTGGAAGTAGATGACATGATGATACGAAGGAGGCTGGACATCCTATGTATCCAGGAGATGAGATGGAAGGGCAGTGCAGCAAAGACACTTGACTTGATATCCAGAGTTTGCTACTCAGGTAGAGGGCAGGCTATAAATGGTGTCAAAATTGTGGTGAAAGTGAGGCTTCAGAAGGCAGTAAAGGATATCATCAGAATTAATGACAGACTCATGGCAGTCAGACTCCAGTGTAATGATAGGGCAGTATTTATAATCTCAGCCTATGCCCCACAGCAGGGTTGTGATAGTGAGGAAAAGAGTGCATTCAGACAGCAGTTGCAGGACCTACTAGATAAAGCAAGACAACATGAACTGGTGTTGATAATGGGTGATTTGAATGCACATATCGGGACGGACAGAGAACAGGATATGAGGACTGCCTGGGTCCACATGGGTGGTGCAACAGGAATAAAGGAGAAGCCATTCTAAACTTCTGTCTGCAAATGGCTTGATAGTAGCCAACACATGGTTCAGAAAGAGAGAGAGTCAAAAGATCACATACAAGAGTAGTAAGCATGCAACTCAGGTAGACTTCCTCCTAGTAAGGAAAAGGCACTGGGGCAGAAGCAAAGTCATCCCCAGTGAAATAGTCGGTCCACAGCATAAACCACTAGTTGCCACAATCAGCTGCAAGCAGTGGTCACAGAAGCCTCTAAGATCAACAGAGACCAGGCTGAAGACCTGGAAATTGACTGGAGAGAAAGTACAACAGTTCAAGAAATTGCTCAGGGCTCTAGCACCCCAAGAAGAGGAGGAAATATGTGGAGTTGAAGAAGAATGGCAGCGACTAAAAACAGCATATTTTAGGACTACAGAAAAGATATGTGGCCAGCCAGGTATGGAAATAAGGTACATAAGGAAAGCTGGTGGTGGAATGCAGAAGTCCAAGAAGTTATCAAAAGAAAAAAGGAGTGCAGGGAGAAGTGGGAGACAGAAAAGATTGACCAGGCTAGGAAGGACTACTGGTTGGCTAACAAATAAGCTAAGAAAGAAGTTGCAATAGCAAAGAATAGGGCATCGGAGGCACTGTACTAACTTCTGGAAAGTGACTCAGTAAGGGGCACAAAGAAAACTATATCAGGTTGCAAGGCACAGACAGAAAGATAAAGAAGATAGTCAGACACCCTTCATAAGGGATGCCAGCAGCAACCTGTTCACCAGCCCAGAGGACATCAAAGGCAGTTGGAAGGAGTATTTCCAGTAGCTTCTGAATGAAGAAAACCCCACAGAAGCTGTACTGCTCCAGAAACAGCCTACAATGAGAGAAGAGGAGGAGCCCACCCTAGAAGAAGTAAGAACAGCACTAAGGAAGATGAAGTCAGGGAAAGCAGCAGGCTCAGATGAGGTCACAGCAGATATGATAAAGATGCTGGGTGAGACAGGGAGAAATGGCTTCTGAGGGTACTAATAGCAGTGTGGAGAGAAAGACGTATCCCAGATGACTGGAAAATAAGCATACTCATGCCATTGTACAAGAACAAAGGGGACATCCACATCTGTGGGCAGTGCAGAGTCATCAAACTCCTATCACATTGCATGAAAGTTCTGGAGAGGGTGATTGACAAATGGATACGCAGAGTAGTAGAATGTAAGATGAGAGATGAGCAGTTTGGATTCAGATCAGGAGGCAGCACAATTGACCCAATGTTTGCACTGAGACAGATACTTGAGAAGAAGCTATAGATGAGGAGAGAGTTTAACTGGGCATTCCTAGACTTGGAAAAAGCATATGACAAGGCCCCAAGAAAGCTGATTTGGGCAGTACGGCAGTGGTTTGAAGTCCCAAAAACATTGGTAGAATTAGTGCAGGCTGTGTACAAGGATCCAATGACTCAAGTACGAACAGTGTTCGGCCTCACGGAGGGGTCCCCAGTGGGTGTGGGTATACATCAGGGTTCAGCTCTGAGCCCACTGCTGTTCATACTGGTGATGGACTACATTAGCAAACAGGTTGGAGGGGCCGGATCAACAAAGCTGCTGTATGCAGACGATGTGTCAGACTCTGAGCTAGAATTTCAGCAAAGGATAGAAGAATGGAATGCAAATCTAAAGGCACATAAGATGAAACTAAGCACAGATAAGACAGTGGTAATGGCAGCAAATTGAGGAAATCAGAAGAAGCTGAGAATAGAGATAGAAGGGAAGATAGTGAAACAGGTAAACAGCTTTAAGTATCTGGGAGGAGTAGTTGAGGAGAAGAGTAGTCTGAACAAAGAGGACAGAGCTAGAATCAGAGAGGCTGCAGCCAACTGACATAGATTATCAGGTGTAGTCTATGACAGAAGAATGCCAAAGAAGCTGAAAAGTATGGTGTGCAAGTACAGAAACCTGGGCAGTAAAGGCAGAACAGTTGAAGAAGCTAGAGGTGATGGAAATGAAGTGCCTGAGAAAGGTGATAGGATGCACACTGTGGGACAGATGAAACAATGAGGACATAAGAGCAGAAGCCAAAGTCGCTCCAATTGAAGAAAAGATCAAAGAGAACAGATTACAGTGGTTTGGGCACATGTGTAGAAAAGCAGAAGACAATCTGGTGAGGAAGATTTGTGACAGACAGGAAGAAAGTAAGAGGAAGCGAGGACGTCCAGGAAAGAGGTGGATGGATTGTGTGAAAGAAGATCTACAAAAGTCAGGCATGACTGTTGAAGAAGGCAGGAGTGTGGCATTGAATCGAGAGACTTGACAGTTAACACGATACCCTGACCCCATTTAGAAAAAATGGGGAAAAAGGGGGCTGATGATGATGATGATCAGACAGGATGGCTTGTATTTGCCAAGATCTGGGAAGAAAATTTTTGCAGCAGATATTTTGCAATGTTTGACAAACATAAGATGAGATTTTTGCCAGGCTGAAGATTTTACAGTTCACAGATAGCAACTTATGATGCATCTGTCATGGTTTTTAATGCTTGCAGCATTAATAATAAAGTTTTTTATTGGAAAATTTGATACGTCCCCACAAGATTGATGTTATTGTTTGTGAAATGTGGTTAAAGAACAATGACTGGAAACCAGCTCTGTCAGGGTATAAATGTTTTAACTGTAAGAGACATTGTAACAAAATTCAAGTGGATGAGTTATGTTAGGGATTAAAGATTAGTTATAAGACCTGTGATTATTACATGTTCAACACCAGTACTATAGATTGTGTAATTGGGATGATAAAGACATCCCTGGAACATAAAACAATTGTTGGAATGTATAGACCACCAAAGTTAAGTACTAATTACCTAGAGGAATTCAAACATTTCTTGCATGAAACACAGTAGGGAAGAATAATAGTTGGAAGCATAATAGTGGCTGGGGATTTAAGTTTGTCAGAAACAGACTGGAATAATATTGATTCAACAGCACTAGTAAGGAAATTATTCACAATATATGTTCAGGAACAGCAATTGCTTCACATTGTAAAAAATGTACTGGGGAATGGAACATACTAGTCCTTGTTTGTGTTCCTAAAGAAATTACTGTTACTTCATGTCAAGTTTTACCACCGTTGATGTGTAGTGATCATGGGGTTATAAAAGTTAATTTGTTGCTAGATGATTTTGCCAAACTGAAATCTAAACTAATGCACATAAGATTAATTAAAGATTATTTGGAAGCAAAACAGTCACTGTGTAAAACTAATTGGGGTTACGAGTTCAGCAGAAAAACTGCAGAAGGAATGTGGAAAAATTTGAAAGAGAAATTGAGTGCAAAAAAACCCCATTTAGCATCAGGATCTAGGCATATCACGTCAGAAGGATTATTTCCATAAGAACAATATACCTGATTAAGATAAGAGACAAAAAATGTATATAAGAAATGGAAAACAGGTCGAGCTACAACTTTGAAAACTGAAATAAATAAGCTGGGCAAACAAATTAAGCATAGTATGAAACGAGCAAGAAAATTTAAAGATATTGAGCATAATAGCAAATCATTTTATAGATGCATAAGATGTGGAGGGAATAGACAACTTGATAAATTATGTGTAGATTCTACAATTTATTTTCAGACACAGCAGATTTATATATATATATATATATATATATATATATATATATATATATATATATATTTACAAAATCATACACAGAACAGTTTGGCTCCTCATAGGGGGTGATAGGTTGCCTTAGTGACACCCAGGTAACCTAAGATACTGAAATCAAATTAGATTATATTGAAAAAGAACTATGAAAACTAGATCCAGACAAAGCACAGGAAGGAGACAAAATTAATAACCTGAGAACACCAACAAGAACTTACAGTACCATTATGATTATTATGGATGAAATTAAAGAGAATGTGCCACAGGAAAATGCTATAGAACTTTCTATAGAATGCCTGCAATAAATAGAAAATAAAAAATGTTCCCTACGTTTAGAAGAAAACGAGCTAAGAGAAGAGTTGCTTGATTTAATAGAGCTAGATAGACATATTACGATAAATGAAAGAAATACACTGCTGAAGGTCAATAAAATAAATATTATTGTGCAGCTAAATTAATAACTGATAAAGTCCTACTGTAAGAACACAGGGTAGTGAGGGAAAGGAAGGGGAAAATTGAATATCATTATGGAAGTATCAAACAGAGAAAACTGTAAAGCAGTTAAGACAAGAAGTGTCACTGTTAGTATTTTTCTTGATCTGTTCCCTCTTCTATATTCTTCTAAGAAATATAGACGTAATAAAAGCAATGCACAGTATTAGAACAGACCAGGATCTATCATGCAGTATCACAAACAACAAGCTAAACATCTCAGCACAAACAGGAAAACCTAGAAAATACGCAGATAAATATAAAGGAAAAGTACAAAATAAGCAATTTATTGATCCAAAAAGGTTTTATAGAGAGTTGGGAAAAAAGGTAAAAGGAATTGAAAGGCCACCAAAAAAAGAAGAAATGGTTATAATTTGGAGAAGGATCTATGAAGATCCTGTGGAACATAACAAAGATGCTAAATGGATAGAAGTAAAAGAAAGACTAAGAAGTTTAAAGGTACATGATATGAAATGGGGTGAAGTAGCAGCCAGAGAGATTGAAACAATGTTAATAAGTCTTTAATTGGAAAACCCCAGGCCCTGATGCAGTACCTAACTTGTGGTTAAAGGTATTAACATCTTAGCATGAAGATTTAGCCATGAGTAAGAACTATTTATGCGCACCTTGAATAGACACCAACCTGGCTAGCAAAAGGAAAAACAATGTTACTATTTGAGTGAATCTGCAAGCTACCCTAAAAACTATAGACCAATAACTTGCTTTTTGATGACGTATAAACTATACATGGGAATTGATGCAGACAGAGTTTACAGTCATTTAGAAGAAAACTCAATTATGGCAGTAGAACAAATAAAAGCAATAAAAGAAAGTCATATGGAACAAAGGATCATTTATTGTTAAAGTCATAGTGGAGAACCTTAAAAAGGGGAAGAATCTAAGTATGGCATGGCTTGACTACAAACAACATTTGATAGTATCTCACAATCATGGATAAAAGAGTGCATAAAAATGTATAAGATACACCCTACACTGATTGACTACATTACAGTAACCATGAAACAGTGACAGACCACTTTGCAATTAAGCCATGATAAAGAACAAATTATTATCCCAAGGATAAAAATTCAAAGGGGGATATTCCAGGATATTCCTCTGTCATCGTCGCTGTTCTGCCTTGCTCTTAACCCATTAAGCTGCTTACTTAGCTTAGGCCATGGCTATAATTTGGCTCCTAGAAAACAACAGAGTGTAAAGACTTCTCATCTTCTCTTTGGCGATGATTTAAAACTGTATAGGTCATCAGATGAGATCCTGAAAGCACAACTGCAAGTTGTCAACACTTTTTCAGCTGATATAAAAATGTCATTTGGTCTTGATAAATGTGCAAAAGCAACCTTTAAAGCAGGAAAACTGCAGCAGCAGGAAAACCATCAGTTTGTGACAAGAATGTGATATAAAAGAACTTGAGCAAGAGAGAGTATATAAATATTTGGGAATGAATGAAGGATCAACAATAAAATATGAACAAATGCAAATAAAACTTAGTAAGGAATACTTAAATTAATCTGAAGACAGCATTGACATCTGGGACCAAAATCCGAGCTATAAACCAATTTGTTGTTCCTGTCCTAACTTACAATTTTGGAGTTATTGACTGCCCCCAAAACATGTTGGATAGATAAGATAGGAAAACAAGAAGGATGCTCACCAAATGATTTTAAAAATCAGTGTATACCAAGATTATATACTCCCCATTTCAAAAGAAGCATGGGCCTCCTTAAAATTCATTATATGTATAGATCTGCAATTGTGGGACTCCACACATATCTGCTGACCTCACAAGACCCAAATGTAGTGAAGGTTTTGAAACATGAGGAAAATAAATCTAAGATGAATTCTCTGCTTAATCTAGCAGAAGTGTATCAGTGTCAAGCAGGAATGGAAGTCAAACCAGAAGTGGATAAAAATTAGGCAGCAAATGAATATGCCAAAAAACAAAAGAAAGAATATAAGGTGAAGGAGCAGATGAGAAGGCAAGGAATGTGGAAAATGCATAAGTATAATTTCAAGTATAGAAAACTTCTGGAAGAACCTCATGTTGATCAGGAACCAGTGCAGGAATGGTTAAGGAGAGGCGAATCCAAACCAAGAGATGAAAGGTTAATATTGGTGGCCCGAGATAGTGGGCTACTTACATACTGATTTACAAAGTCCATTGAACATGTGGGAGAAACAGACAAATGTAGATTTTGTAAAACTGAATTTGAAACAGTTGCACACCTCATTGCTGGTTAGGCAAAAGAACTGAATACTGAAAGGTGTAATAATGTGGCAAGACTGTTGCACTGGGGACTGTGCAAACATTATGGTATTGAGCCACAGAGCATAATAGAAAATGATGAAGTTTATATCACATGGGATCACCCATTACCAACATTGCAAAAGATAGATGCTAGTAAGCCAGATATAATGGTCCATGAAAAGAAGACAAAAGTAGCATTGATTTGAAATCCCCACACCCACCACAGTGTGTTGCATGCAGAGAGAGACAAAGTCATAAAATATCAGGATCAGCAGGCAGAAATAAGAGCATTGTGGAAGAAAAATACACAGATAGTTCCAATAGTAGTAGGAGCAATGGGTCTTATTGTATTTAGATATGTTAGCAATCCATGTAACCCTATATGAATTGCAGAAGGAGTCATTACTGGGCACATTGTGGGTGCTGTGTAGAGCACTTTTGGCTGCCATCAAAGATTGAAACAATACTAATTTCATCAACTTTAATCATACTTTGACTTTAGAATGAGGTCCATTCCCATCATGGTATTAAAAACCCAAAGGATTTGGAGGAATTAAAAAGGAAGATGCCATTATGTCTATTATTTAGTAGGTTGTATAAATATGAGGAGATTCCTCAAGATTTGAGACATGTACTTATTAAATCTGGCTTTAAGGGAAAGGGGGAGTAGGACAAACATAGTCGTATGGACCCTTAAGTCTACTTTCCTGTGGAAAAATAATGGAGAAGGTAATATTGGATTAGTTATTATCAAAATTGGAAAGGTTGGGACTTGAAACCATATATCAGCATGTGTATGTTGAAAATAGATCTGTTACCACCTGTAACATGATATTCTATAACAATGTAAAAGCAATGAATGGAAATGTGTGCTTTGATGTAATTTATATAGATTTAACTTCAGCATTTGACAGGGTCTGACACAAAACATTTATTAATAAATAAGATCTGCAAGGCACTGATGTACTCTTGATAAGGGGGTAGCTGCATGGTTTACAAATAGGACTTGGTAAGTATCATACAGCAATTGGACAGTAAAAATTCTTGGTTACAATCAGGGTGTCCCAGATGGCTTTGTCCTAGGTCCATACTTGTTTAGATTGTATCTTTCAGACCTATCTTTTTCATCTGAGGTGTTTTACAGTCTGTATGCAGATGACTTGAAATTGGATAAACTGATTACATATGTTACAGATAGGACATGTCTGCAAAAGAACTTGGCTAAATTGACAATTTGTGCACAAGTGAATAATATGCTGAGGGATGCATAAAAAACTAAGCATATGAGATTTGAGAGACATAAATTTAAAGGTGAATTTTCAGTACATCACACAGTGATTGAAACTGTAGATTCATTTAAGGACCGAGGTATATGGGTAGATCCAGCTTTGAGTTTTTCTAATCGTATCAACCAATTGGTTAATGATAGTCATAGAACTATAGGTTGTATAAAAAAGATTTTAAAGACTGGGAAATCAGAAGTGATGAAGTCATTGTTAATTACACTAGACCCAAACTTGAGTATGGAATAACAATGTGGAAACCTTATAAGAAAGCAAGCATGAGTAAAATGGAAAGAGTACAGTGAAAATATAGAAAGGGCATCCATGGATGTGAAAATTTAAGTTATTATGAAAGACTAAAATATCTGAACTTGTACAGTGTCTGTTATAGATACTTAAGAGAAGATCGTATTCTGGAATTTAGGGCATTTTAAGGACAACTACCTGTGGGAATGTTTGGGCTTATGAAAACGTAGTAGAGAATCATCAGGCAACCTATAGAAAATTCTGTAGGAATGAGAAGTGTATTAACTGGTTCTCTGAAAGAGAAGCTGATGTATAGAGCAGACTACCAAATTGCATTAGAGCAAGCACTAGTTTAGATATTTTAAAGAACAGCCTGGGCACTTATTTGAACAATTGTTTTGGTATACTAGCAGGCTAGAAGGGCATTAAGACCCATGGAAGTATCTATGTATGTATGTACTGTGCAATCCCCATGCATGATGCACTTGCTATTTTGGCACTGATGGCTGTTGCAACCATCTTATATGCTTAAACAATGCTAATAAACTAGCTTCATGTCAGACAGCCAGTGCTTGCATTCAACTTTCAGTAACTTGTCATTGTTAAATCCATATATCACACTCACCTATTCTATCTAGTGCTAATCTCAAGTTTAATTTAACATTGCACCTTAAAAGCAGTTACTGATGCAAATGAACTGTATACAATATCATTTCAGATCAGCAATTAACTAGTGACCATATTGTTCTATTTTCTCACTATTGCAAATGTTAATAACTAGACAAATGACTTATTGCCTTATACTTACAGTTTACATTTATTATGTAGGTGTACATCTTAAGTGTTCTGTGCCAGTGTCCTTCTCAAGCTAATTTTCCATTACAGAATCCCATAAAAACAATATTTACTATAGAGTTCTTTTCTGATCTCTGATAGTTCCTAGTTCTGATGTTTTAATCTATGTAATCATTTATCAACTCTTTTGTCAATGGTATGCCTTTGCTTTTCCATTTTCTAGTTGTAGCTTTCTTAGCCACTCTCATCACTAAAGGCAGCAGTGCTTTCACCTCTTTCATACATGTTTTTTTTACACCAGCTAAACAAAAGCATCTCTTCACTGAGGTTAAATTATCTTCCAAGTATAAGACATAGCATATTTTTCATATCATTTTTGTAATGAAGGAACTCCATATGTTCCCAAGATGATACCAAGAGTGTCTTTCTGAAACATGACATTTATTTTTTTTTTTTATTTGTTTGTTTGTTTACTGTTTTTCATTTGAGTTTATCAGGTAGCACATTTATCACAATAGACCAAATGGTACAGCCCAGGTGAAGAAATTCATAAATATTAGAACTAATTCACAAAAAAATGAGTAATCACAGAAGGTATCAAGTCTAGTTAAAATACTGAACAAATATTAACAGGGAAGAAAAACAAATGTGGATTAATTTTAGTTGTAAATATGTGAGGTAAGCTGCAGGTAAAAACAGGTGGTGGAAGTAGAAGTAATGTAGGTGAGGGAAAAGTTTCGTAATAGAAAAATCACTTGTCAGATTTATGATGACAGTATCTTTTGAGATGTGTTTTAAAAGTGGTGAGGGGGAGAGATTGCCAGAGTTTGGTTCAAAAATGAAAAAGGAGTGGTTAGTACAGTGCAGTTTGGCTTGGGTAGTCTGGAATGAAGTATTCAGTTGGGAGATATTGTAGAGATTTTAAGGAGTGGTTTTACTGTGTAGTTTGGCAGCAAGATGCAGGAAGGCACCTGACTGAAGTAGTTTGAGGAGACCCTTGGAGTAGTTCAACTCTGTAGGTGACTAAGAGCCATCTGGCTTTGGAGAGTATAGTGTGGTGGTTTCCCTGAAGGGGAGTTGGAAATGAATCATTAGATTTTGTTTTCAGTGGTCTTTGGAGTAGAAGAGTTTATTTAAGGCCATGGTTATGATGTGGTTAATTGAGTTGAGCTAGGAACCCTGTGTTTTACTGTAGCTCTTGCTAGTCTGAAGAGAAAGAGAGAGGTCTCTTAACATATGCCTCTTGTCTTTGAGAACATTTTTAAGTCTCATAGGGCTGTAGAAATATTTGTGGAAAATGTTCCATGAAAAAAATCAAAATTTGCTTGATTTAGTTGCATATCTAGGATTGACATATTTCCCTCCACTGACCTCCTGTAATATCTTTAATCATTCATTCCATGTTGTTTTTACCTTTATACTGTGTTGTCTTCTGAAATCTAATATTGCCTTATATTCTTTAATTATTACTCTCTTCTAGTCTGCCATTTTTGTTCTGGTCTCAATTATAAAATCTACTATTTTTGGTTTAACAAAATTATTACCTCACCTCTACATATCTTTCTTAAACTCTAGCGTTAGACCTGTATATGCAAGTTGGTCTGAGTAAATAACCCCAAAATTTGTCTAGATTCATTCCATTTTATTACCTCTGTTCCCAAATTTTATTTATTTGTTCTTTCTTCTCCAAATGCTCAATATTTTCTTTTATGAATTTCTTATTACCATGTGTAGTGTAACCTGTTAGCGTTGTTTTATTTTTCCAAGGTCTAACTTCCTTTAACAAAAGACTTGCTTGCTTGTATATATGTAAGACCGTACGTTATGCAGTTTGTATTTCTTTCTATAATTGCCCAAATGCCCACATGTAATCATGTTTTAAGTTCATCAGTCACCATGCCTATCATTTGCTTCCATTTGGGTATGTCTCCCTCTCCTGAATCAAATATATTAATCTAAGTTACATGGACTTATAGTATACTTCCCAATGTGGAAGGTCCAAACCACCTTGCTCTATTATCAGTATTAGTTTTTCCCGATGCACTTTTTTTCCCTTCTTATGGTGAAGAAACTATTTAATTTCTTTTTTTCATAGTCATCCATATCAAATCTTTTGGTTGATACATATGTCTGACCTACATAAGGAACCAGGAGGACCAAAAAGATCTTAATCCTTGGTATCTTGTTGACAGTGTCCATAAATAATTCCAGTCTTAACGCTACAAATGTTGTAAGCTTTTGTGTAAGTTCTTTCTACATTTGTTTAGCTGCTTGCTCAACATGCTGTTTCAACCAAGTTCCTAAGTATCTCATAGGTTTATAGATTGTTACTCAGCCAATGACCACTAGCGCCCTTACAAGCCCAGCCGTGTACCCCAAACCACTTGAGTCCTGAGTATCATGAGCATCTACACAGAGGGGAATGTTAGTAAGGCGGTAGTAAGGATTTGTAGGACATGTTGGTTAGGCTAATAACCTTTATTGACAACCTTTGTCCATAAGGGGACATTGGGCTAAACTGGAGATAAATGTATGATTTCCCATCCAGTTGTCAAGATTTCATGTGAATAGGGTCAGGGTTGAACTCTGTTTTACATGAATGAGGAGCCTATTCCATAATGCAGGGATCCTTTGGTACACCATGTCTGTCTCTTCAGCATGTTCTGTTTATGTCACAAGCAAAGTTCAGAAACAGTATGTTTGATCCTCTGGTTGGCACATGCACTGTCTGTTCCAGGGTGTTTGAGTTAAAGTCTAAGAACATGCCTGTGATTATGCATTAGTGTACCATTCCCAGTCTATAGAGGGTTAGTTAAAATCCCCCATGAAAAGGGTGTTTGGATGGTGAGTGCCTCTAGTAGGTTTAGGTAAGAATAACAAACAGGGGTTTCAATGAGGACACTTAAAAGTCCACTCCAATCCAATATTTAATCTTAAGCGCTTCCATTCATTCAAATAAAGTGAACTTCCTCAGACAAAATTCAGTTCACAAACACTCATTTAAATAGTCTCCGCCATAAAAATGACATCATATCATTCTTGTAAGTTATTTATAGGGTTTTGAATATGACTTAGATTATGGGTGTTACTGATAGTTTTAAATTAGAATGTGTTATATATTTTTAAATGAAATTTTGAATGGGCTCTTTAAGACTTTGAACTGTGTGTGATATCAAGTTTTATTAAATGAGTGTTTGTGAACTTAATTTTGTCTGCGGAAGTTAATTTTATTTGAATGAACAAAAGTGCTTACAATTAAATATTGGATTAGAGTGGAGTTTTAAGTGTCTTCATTGAACACCCCTGTTTGTTATTTTTACAAGTTTTGTGTTTGGTTCGTATTAAGTAGGTTTAGGTAAGAGCTGTGGTGAGACTGTAGGGGGATAGCTGGTGACCTATAGCTTGCTATGATATGTAAGAGACTTTATCTGTGGTGACTTGTAGTGGATGAACTCCATGGTATCATCCTGTTTAACCAACCTGTAGGAATGTTTGTTGCTAATGTAGATCAGGCTACCTCCACCTTTGGCCCCAGTCTGTACGTTGGTCTGAATGTGTGGAAGTCACTGTAGCCTTGCACTTATGGATTACATTCTATGGCTTTAAACAAAGTCTTGGTCACAGCACAGATGTCTGCATTCTTCAGAGTGAGGAGGACTTGAAAGGCATGGAGTTTTTTGTTTATGCTCTGAGCACCAAGCAGTAATGCTTTAAGGTTGCTTGTAGAGTTTTTCACTCTGTTGGAAGTTTTGTCTTTTTGGAATTGCCTAAATAAGTCTGCAAGGGCTGGGTAAAGTTTTAGCCAGTGTATGAAAGCCTAGGGGCATGATCTTTTGACTATGTCCTCCCATACTGACAGATATTGGATCCTCCTGGAGTGGCACAAGAAACTAAGCCAATTATTAAAATCAATTATTTTATATTCAGTACTCTGGCATCATCCTTGGTGAAAATAGAATCCTGCTCAATGCAAGGCTCATACCTATCTGTGACACATATTCCATTATGTCTCTCTTCATATAGTCCAGTGAGGTATGTCTCAGGTCATTTACAACCACATGGACTATGACAGAATTATATTGGTACTTGGGGGTGCAGTAACTTGAGTGTGTGCATGATATTGTTGACCCGGGCTTCAGATGGGCAGCTGTTTGATGTCAGTCTTCATATAATTCTTGACTGTGGGCTTGGTTCTGAGCCTTGGAACCAACTTGACTGTTATTCTTGCTTGCGCCTCCCAGAAACTCTCGAGCTAGACTCTACCCATAATGGATCTCTCCAAATTATCTCAGATCTCATTTGCTGCTTTGTAGTGCCAGATGCATTAAATCCAACCTCTCAAGCTTTGGCATTTCTTCTAGCTGTAAGTTTTTTTTTCTTAATATCTAACCTCTAAATTCTATTTCTTGCTTCTGTCTTTTCTACCCACTCATCTAGATTTCTTTAGGTGAGTGCATGAGTGTGTTTTTCTCTCTCCTTTACTGTTAGGAACTTTGAGGTCCCATCATTGGTACTTATCCCTTTTACCATCAGGTAACCTCTTTTACCATCCATGGTAATTGCCTTCATTTCCTTTTTCTATCTATTGCATTAAAAAAAATCTTTCCCTTTCCTAAGTTTGTCTGTGACCATGTATGTATCTGTGTGGGTCAGGTGGTCTTAGTTTCTCTTCATGGCTGACCAAACCCTCTAAAGGCACCTGTGGTTTCAAGAGGTGTCAAAAATGAGAAAGACAAATGCTTAATTCAGATGGGCACACCTTTAATGCGTATTGTCTTGGTGCTGTCCATATTCAGAAAGATTGTGCCATCTGTCACGGGTTCAGTGCTAGAACCCTGAAAGAGCACAAAAATAAGCTTATACTTAAAGACTTCTGAAATTCAATTTTGAAGAGGCTATCTCTGGTCCCAAAACAGAAACCAGTTCCTCTTCCTCCAGTCACTTCCCTGGGACAGAGGTCATAAAAGCCCCAGGAGTGAACCTCCTTAGTTATATCATCTTCAGGTACCTCTCCAGAACATCCCACCGAAGAGGCACCTTTGAAGAAAAAGTGCAAGAAGAAGCACTTAGACTCCCCTGAAGAGTCCTTCACAAAACATACTGATTTCGATCAAGGGGAAAGTTCCCCCAAATCACCCCCTGAAGATGTTTCCTTTGGGGACATTCTAGAAATCCTGAAACAGAGGGATGGCTGGACTACCCTTCAACCATCTGTATACCTAGAGGCTTGTCACACCCAGTCCTGTACCTCTTGGATCTCTCCACCCGCTTACAATCTTATTAAACTGATCACCCAGCAGGCTTGGAAAATTCCTGACTCTATTGAGCTGATCCCTACGAGACCTGACCAGATTCTCTCCACCCCAAAAGAGGAGCAACACTGCACTAAGAGTATTCCTGTAGATGCCACACTGGCAGCAGCAGCCACTAAAAATGAATTTGCTGAAGAAAGTCCTACTATCCATCCTCCTAACAAGGAGTCTAGGTCTTTGGATAGATTTGGGAAGAGTGTATATGCTTCATCAACCTTTGCTCTCAGGTCCTTGAATTATATAACACATTTTACCAGGCTTCAGAGATAGATTTGATTAAAGAGCTTTCAGATACTCTTACAGGAGCAGTAGCTGAAAGGGTTCAAGATAAAGTTACTTCTCAACTTGCCACCCTTGAATCTATTTCCAATTCGTTCATGAAGCTAATTGCTTATGCTGCCAAAGGGACAACAAGAGCAGCACATTTAGGTGTAGCCATCAGGAGTCAAGCCTGAATGTACTTGTGTGACTATGCAGAGCCATTTAAATCTTCTTTTGTCAGCACTCCTTTTGATGGATCATCCCTGTTTGGTCCCAAAGTTAGAGACTATAGCCAGATTTGAGAAAGATGGGTAGACCCTTTCTGCCATAGGCATATGCTTCTCCATTCCTCAAAGGCCCTATTGCAGGAACCAGAGAAGTGGGAGGCTATGGTTCAAAAAGACCCAAGGGCATTTCTAGGACTCATGTGGCAATGACTTTCCCCAGTTTACAGGAGGAAGTAATAATGGAGGACGCAGTCCAAGAAGCAAAAATGGCCCACAGAACCAGGGTTCCAGAAACTCTCTGATAATTCCTACCAGCACTCCTGAAAGGTGGCCCGATTGCCTTCCTCTGGAGGCAGTCAGGGGACAATTATTCCTGCACCAATCTGCCTAGATAGAAATGATGATGGAAAATGGGTGCAGGGGATCATTTCCAGAGGTTATAACATTCCCCATTCAAAGAAACTGAAAAGACCAAGAAGAATCCCAGATGTTCCACCCAGTCACAGGGAGGCAGTAGTCTTAGAAATTCAGAAACAGCTTAACAAAAGAGTCATCTAGGCAGTCACACCAGACCAGACAGGCTCTGGAATTTACTCAAGGTTCTTTTTAGTGCCAAAGAAAACAGGGGACTGGAGACCGATCTTAGATCTTAATCAGTTGAACAAATCAGTTCAACAAAACAATTTACAGATGGTCTTGGTTCAGTCAGTACTTCCATTCTTGGAAAAAGGTGATTGGATGTGCTCAGTAGATCTTCAGGATGCATATTACCATACAAAAATGGACAAGTGCTCCAGAAGATTCCTGAGCTTCCAGCTAGGAGCCAGTCACTATGAGTTCAGAGCACTGCCCTTTGGTCTTACCACAGCGACCAGGGTGTTTACCAAATACATGGCAGTGGTAGCAGAGCATCTCTGACTGCTAGGATTCCAAGTGTTTCCATGTCTAGATGACTCGCTCCTTACTGCTGTCACCAGGCGTCAACTCATAAAGGCATGAGATTAAACTCTTCATCTTTGTTCCAGCTTAGGAATCACTATAAACTAGAAAAATCACTTCAGCCAGGAGAATATCAGAAATTCAAGCCTTGTTCTGCAACCCCCCCCCCCTATTTGATATTTCATAAGGACAGGGTCTCCCTCAGGACAAATCCTTCCTTTTTACCAACGGTTGTTTCAGAGTCAAATATCAATCAAACTACATCTCCCAGCCTTTTTTCCTAATTTTTCCAACAAGGGGGAGTACTGTCTACACTTGCTAGATGTACACAGATAATTACATTTTTTTTTACATTTTTACCATCACAGGACAAAGAACATTAGAAAATCCAACCAACTGTTTATTTCTACAGTCTCTTTAGGCAATCCAGTATCTAAGGTTACTTTGGTGAAATGGCTTAGGGACTGTAACATCTTTGTTTACAACAGAAAGGGACTCCACCCACCATGTCCTGTAAAAGCACATATGAGAGATGTAGCAGCTTCTGCAATTTTTCATGCCAGAGCTTCTTAGATGATATTTGTGCAGCAGCTACATGGGCATCTTCTCATACCTTTATTACTTATTACAAACTGGACCAGGTTTCTAAGGGACCTGCATCATTCAGCTTGATGGTGCTCAGAAATATTCTTCCATGAGACCTCCCAAGATTCAGGTAGCTAGGGACTCTGTCCCACAGTCAAGGATTATGTGAAGATTGACAACATCAGATAAAGAAGTTATGTCTTACCATAAAATTCCATCTGTGTCATTGATCTTCACTAATCCTTCATATTCCCTCCCTCCTTCCCCCTGCCTTAGAACTCTTGGTGGACCAAATAGTCCCAAAGATTGGCTTCATAATAAAGACACAAATATGGTCTCTTATGTAGTACCTCTTGCATCTCACTATTGTATGCAAACTGGATCTGAGGTAATTTGGTGTGGAGCATTATGGGTATTGCCTAGCTCAAGAGGTTTTGGAAGGCATGAGCTGGAATAATGGCCAAGTTGGTACAGAGGCTCGGAACTGATTGACAACACAGATGGAATGTTATGGCAAGGCATAACTTCTTTTTATCTTGTCCTTGTATAACCTGGTGAGTGGGGTATATAACCTGGTGAGTGGGGTATCTGTGTGTCACACAATGGAGTCTTCAATGACAAGAGTATTAGTTTAAGTATATGCTTGCTTTGAGTGTAGAGTAGTAAGAAGACCAACCACGATATGCAGATTCTTCTTTAAACCAAATAAAATCCAATTGCAGACACGATGTAAAACGTATGCCAGTTTATTGAGTAGAAATGAGCGCTTTCGCGTAGTACTAAGCTACACTTCTTCAGATAACATTCTTACAAATTTTTAATTTCACTTATAAGCTAAAAAAGGCGGGAAATAAATTGATTAATTACTTAATCACACAAATTAAATATTTGTGTCTTAACCCATTCACCACTATGCTTGCACAACATAAAAACATCTGGTTAGATTCAGTAGCAAATGTCAGTTAACATTTAGAGTCAGACGCTGATACAAAAAAACAGCTCGAATTATTAAAACATAAACATTATGTTTCTAAATCAAACCAAACGTTCAGGATGCATGACTTTCTCATTACTATAAAAATTCCTAACATTAATGGCCCGGTTTATGCATAATGTCTTATGTTTCATAATATAAAGAATCTTGTAAATACTCATCATGTGAACTGAAAAGTTGATTATAAATACAATAAATTTTATACATTATTATAATGTTGTCATATAGCGTGCCTACTTTGTATATGTAAATGATTAATTTATCATTGTCATGTAATACTGGCATAAATCCTGTGAGATATCTTAAAACATATCTTAAAAAATGTATATAAAAGTGCTACATATGAGCATCTAATGATCAATGTATTCACAGATCATATACAGTGTAGACATTAATTTTAAGGTAGCATCATAAATACGCAAAAGATGCACAGATGAAGCATAAAAAATGTATATTCATTAATTATTACTATTTCAACACAAACCTTATTACAACATATGAAATTAAACCAAAAGGAGCTGAAGTGCCCCACTAAAATCAAACGAAGGTCAAATCAAACATCCATTGCCATCTCAATATAGAGATACGCTTCATATAAGATCAGACCAAAAAAATGTATACAGGTCTGCCAGACGATTAAAATGATATTTCAAATATGTGTATATAGTGATAAGATGTTATATGTAATTTAATCATAATAAAATTACTATTATATATAGAGCCAATTCCAAATATTTATCACAAATCAAAGAGATAGGCTAGCCACATAATGGACTAAATAGACATAAATAAATGTAATAAATAATCAAATAAATATTACCATATATAATTATGCAAAAATATGTAAATATTTTATCAAAATGAAAAATATAACGTTTTAAAAATACTCCATGTAAAAATTTTTTATCCAAATAATAAATAAACAAAAAAAGTAAATGGATATATCATTTCATTTCATTTTCTTCCCATTAATACTGGTTTAATCGATACATGATTATTTATGCCTGGGGGTAAATGTGCTCCTAACTTCATAATCCAATGTAATTCAGCAAGAGCTAGTTGATTGTCCACATCACCTCCCCGTTCATTACGTTGGACCAGTTGTATAACTCTAAAATTAAAACTATGTGTCGGACACTCTATGACATGCCTTGCCAACGCATTGCTGTCATCCCTTTTGCGGATGTCGTACAAATGATTGTAGATGCAATCACGTAGTCTTCTTTTAGTGAGACCTATGTAGAACGCTGAGCATGAATCACAATTGGCTAAGTAGACCAAATTGGTACTATTACAATTAGCATAAAAACTGGGTCGAAAAGTATAGTCCATTTGTGGATGCCTAAATATGTGTGATTTAGAGATATATTTGCATCTATTGCAATGATGACAAGGGTAAGTGCCCTGTGTCAAAAACCTGTTAATTATTGCTTTATCTTGGCCTATATAAACACCAGGATCCTTGCACAAGATCAGCTTCAAATTGTCACTGTTCCTATATTGGAACCTGGGTTTGCTACCTATCATATCTTTTATATGCGTATGCATGGTTAGTATATGCCAATTGCTGGAGACAACCCGTCGTATGCTGTCAACATCAGTGGTATATCTCATCAAGTAGTTGATCTTATCCCCTCTATTTCTGGTCTTCTCTAATCCTAAGAATCTTGTTGTTCCTTGGGTGTAGGTCACAGGACCTATATTTGTAGAGTATATGCCTCCCAAGACTTCATGTCTTATGTCCCTAACTATTTTGTTATTATACCCTCTATCCACGAATAGCCTTTCCAAAAAAATCTGCTTCTTTGGTTAAAACTTCAGGTTCATAACATAGTCTAGATATCCTGATAAATTGACTTCTCACGATACCTTGGAAGGTATGCCTCGGATGCATACTATCATATGTTAATAGGCCATTCTTCCATACCGGTTTTCTGTAAAGAGAGGATGTGATGGTCCCTTTATCTGTCAATGTAAGAGTAACATCCAGAAAATGTATCTCCTTGGATGAATATTCTTTAGTAAATCTAAGGCAATGGGTAGTTGTATGCAGATATTCCAAAAACGCATCAAACGCTTCTATGGGTCCCTCCCAAATAATAAAAATGTCGTCTACGAAACGCTTGTAGTATCTCACAGATTTATACTGTTCATGATTGAATAAAAACAGTTTCTCCCACCAGTATACTACAAGGTTCGCATACGTATTTGCACAGGGGGTGCCCATGGCTACCCCCCCACTGTTGCAAATAGTATATGCCACCAAAAGAAAAAAACATTATTAGTCAGAACTGTATCCAGTAGCTGGCTAATCAATATGTTCCTGGCATTAGTAAAAGAAGTTTCCTTTGCCAGTAGTTCTCTGATGTATTGCACCCCGGTCTCATTAGGGATCGAGGTAAACAAACTTTCTACATCAAGGGTGATGAGAAAGTATTGTGATGTTAAATTATTAAGCTGCACTGACTGCAGAGTATCTAACAAATGATGTGTATCTTTTAGGATAGATGGAAACATATCCACTACTGGTCGCAGAATGCTTTCTAAGAAAACTGAAATATGAGAGGTTACCCAACCATCCCCCGATACAATCGGTCTCATCGGTATGGGATGAACCTGTTTATGGATTTTGGGTATTCCTTTAATAATAGGTATTATTGGATATTGTATAAGTAGATATTCAAAAATCTCTATACTTATTTGTCAGCAGGTCAGAAGATCTTGCAACACGTCATTTACTGTCTGTATAATATGCTGCACTTCATGCTGATCTATTCTCTTATAGGTAATGTTATCAGATAGCATCCTGTTCATATTGTCAGCATACTCATTAGTGTTCAAAATCACAACCCCCCCCCCTTATCTGCCGGTTTTACAACTATTGATGTATTAGTTCTTAATTTGGACAAAGACATTGACTCCAAGTAGGTAAGATTATAAAATCTTCCTTTCTTGTTCCTGGCTGAAAACAAAGAATAATAGTCCTTCTCGCAAAGTTTAAGAAAGCATTCCACTGATGGATGCATAGGCAGTAAGAAAGTACTTTTATTCCTGAAGGGTAAAGATGAAACATTAACTGTAGAACTTCTTTACAAGCTTTGCTCTTGGGGGACCATTGGGTGTAGGCTTATGTGCAAAGTTTGACATTGCTTTTGGTATGTGCTTTATTGATTACAGAGGAGGAGTGCTGCCATTAGGTGGCTTTGGAGGTCTTTGAAATTTGGGAAGGTTTCTTTTATGCACCTCAGCATAAGGCAGTCTGTGTGTGGTGATCGGTGTGTGTGTATGTATGTATGTGAGGGATATAGTGTCAGTATTCTTGACAACCTTATTTGTACGCAAGATTTTTGCCTCTAAGGAAGTTATGTATTTACCTCTCTCACATACCATGTTATTTTCTTTAATGATGAATATGTCATGAGACAATTGCTTCATTGCTACATTACATTAGGATGCTGATATCTTCCAAGCTGATCACAGAGACATTTGGAAATTGCATATCCATGCTTTCAGGTCCTGTAATAGGTGGGCTGTTTAGGATTAAGAACTGTGTCTTAACAGGGGTTGCCTAGGGTAACTTCTGGGGTTTAGGGCAAGATGTTATATATGAATAGGGTACAGTAGTGCTCCTCAGTGGACAGCTAGCTGTTCTAAGTTTATTTATGCACAATGCCAAACTGTTTAATCCTAACTTTACAGGGAAATTTTACTGCCTAGGTGTTTTCTACTATACAAGACACTGTTAACTACTGCTTTGTACAAATCTGTCCAATTTGTAGTGAGAAAAAAAGCTTTAATATTGACTGCTATGCCCTCTAGCCAACAAACAACCACATGATGAGCTTCCTGGAGTGCTTCCCAACTCAGAGAGATCAGGTAAACACTGTCTGCCACAAGAAGAATGGTCCTGGAATTTCTTAATGTACAAGCACACCAAAAGCAGTTCTCAATTGCTAATTAAACAACAAAACACAAACAACTATGTCCCTGGCTAATTTGCCCTTCTGCGAGGAGATTTCAAGGCGCACAGTACTAGAAAAGCCAACAAACACAGAAATGACTACTTTTGCCACAAAATTAAATAAATGCTTTAGAAAATGCTCAAAAAACAGTAGCAATCACTGTATAAAGCAGTGCAGTAAATCAAGAAAATAATCTTGTCTTAGCTTTGATACCTTTGGATACATTTAAAAAATTTGAAATGCACTGTACAGTTCTCTGTAAGTAAACAAAGAGCTTAGCAAACTTGCCTGATTTATAGTAGAAAAAAAATTTGTAAACTGATTCCTATACCCTTTACTCAATAAACAACCAAACCATGAGCTTCTAGCAGTGCTTTCCAACTTAGAAAGATCAGGTAAACACCTTTTGCCAGAAGATGAATGATCCTGGAGTTTCTCAACTCAATCAAGCTTAAAACACCTTTTTGTATACTTCCAGTTCACACCCATACCGCCTTATGGCATCCAAATTAGGATTGTTAGTCTAGGATATCTTACAGTGGAGAAATCCATCTTTGTTTCCCACTTAGTTTTCATATTTATGCTCATATTTTCATAACTGAGATACCTATATTTCACTGAGGTGTATTATGTGAAACACTAATGTGGGAGAGGACGGTTCAATGAAAATGCTGGTTGATATCACACTTTACTAAAAATATTGCTAGTTGGTTGTTAGCAATTATGAAAATAAGCAATATTTCCATATGTAGTTAATAATTCAAAAAACAATTGACTTTTGCCAAGATGAATTGCTAGCAGCACAAAACTTTTGCTCTGTTTCCTATTTAACATTGCTGACAAGAATTTTGTATCAAAACTCATTGAATAACTCTTAGTTTTGGATTATTTTTTCCCAGATATCTTGTATTGAAGTTATTGGGAGAAAAATGAGTTGTCTTTAATTTTTCCTGTCAGATAATATACCGAAATATAACCACTTGTCAGATAATATACTGGAATATAACCACTTCCTTGACATGAGTTATTCAAAACAAGGAAATGTCAGTTAAACTGGAACTACAGTCCATACTTAATATTTAGGACTTATCTTTGAAGATGGACAAACTGGATAATAAAACTGACTATGTAAAAGAAGATTGTAAAAAAAACAAATTGTCTTGATAAATGACATTGTTAAACAACAGAAACCTCCAAGTTTGGGTCTAGAAGAAGCTGTAAATGATAAATGACATTGTTAAACACATAAACTTCCAAGTTTGGGTCAAGAAGAAGCTGTAAATGATATAGATGGCAGGTTACATGGAGAAAATCATATTTTTATTGTTAAGCAAAACAACTAATTTATAGGTAAACTGGATGATCTTAAAACAGATCAAGAAGAAATAATGTCAGAATTTTAGGTATACCAGAAGGACACGAGAAAGACAATATGGTAAACTTTTTAACATCTTGGTTACCTAAAGCTGTAAATTTGACAGAAGCTCTTTCTTTCAGGATTATGAGAGCACACAGGTCTTGTAACTCCTTTTCTAAAAAAATACTTTATCTCCCAGATCTGTGATTGTCAGGTTTATATCCAGTCAGGATAAAGACTTGGTTCTAAAATATGTCATGTCTAATGCTCTTATAAAATAGGTGAAAGTATCATTAGACTTGATAATGATTTTACCTGCACTGTGGTAGCTAAAAGGAAAGCCTGTGTCCCATTACTAAAGGATTTGAAGTAATCTGGCTTCAAATCTCATTTGCTATTTCCAGAAAGAATAAGAGGTTTTTTTCCAGAGGGTCAAAAAATGTCCTCAATACACTAGAAGATGCAATTTCTTACATTCATGAAAATAAAATTCTAGACAACATATTAAATATGGACTAGAGCACTGCTTCCCTAAAAAGACATGCAACTAGAAACAGTCGTAAAACTGACAAAGTAAAGAAACTTAGGGAAAAATAAGTATAATCTTTATAAATATTTCTTTGTCTATAGATAGACTACATATAATTAGCACTTTTAATAATATTAGAAACATGCCATAAGAAAAGAAAAAAATATATCTCACATCCTTTTTATTGTTGTTTCTATGAAATATATATATAGGCAAATTCATATTAAAATGCATTGAGCTGCTAATACAATTTGAGTACAATACAGTAGATTTTTAATTAGTAATGGCATTTAAAAGTTATAATAGTTGATATATATAGGTGTATTATAATGTAACAAAATATATATTTATAAGTTATTAATATTTAGGATAAATTGGATATCTGTATTTCTTAGTTATACATGGACTGATTAGTTGGCACACACTATGGTTTTCTAGATGATGCATCTTGTAAGTTTAATTATTCTGTTTGTGGGAGAGTATAAAAAGGTAAGCTTATTTCTTTTTATATAATTAAATTATATATATAATTTATAATTTATTTACTGTTCGACTGTTTCTGTTTGTCAAGCAGCATGAGAAAGTACTGGAAGTGGATGTGATAGCTGGCTTTTATGCTATACTAGTTGACTATTGAGTAAGTGGTGGTCTGCAAGTGTGCAGTTGAAGATGTGGCTCTGGAGACAGTCTGCTTTCACTACATTGCTGGTTTTCATCCTTTTGATTTGTTTTGTCAGTGTGAGATAGCTAATTTTCTTTGTTTTATGTATGATGAAAGTTGTCTTGTGGGGTAGTGGAATGGGGATTTAGGATTGGTGGATACATGAGAGTGATATTTTGTTCTTTTGCGATGCTTTTCCTTTGTGCTTGTTTGCCTTGCAATCAACAGAAAAAACAGTTTGCTGAGTCATGAGCCAAATATGATTTAAGTTAAATCTTTAAAAGATCTCTTACCTTATATCCCACTTTGGCTTGAATGTTGGTTGAGTTATCATTGAACAAGCATATGCAGACATATAGTGTAACATCATGTCATGAAGTAATACATTTTTCACACTCAAAGTAATAATAGGTTCATAGATAAGTACTAGGCTATTGGCCCTAGGGCCTATGTAAGCCTAGCCAGAAGAGGTTCCCTGGCTTTCACCACCCAAGAAAATTATTTTCCTGTGTCCCTGTCGAGCAGAGCCACAGAAGTGATCCCCAGGGTGAATTTCCTGTTTCCCATCCAATTGTCAAGATTTCTCTTAAAGAGGGCTAATGAGGAGCTTTGCTTGGCATGAATGGGTAGTCTGTTCCAGAGCATGGGAAGTCTCTGGGACAGGAATCTATCCCTCCAGCATGTTCTGTTTATTGTGGTGACAAGGTTTAGGTCCCCAGAGCGTGTGGCCCAGAGAGATTGGGATTTCTTTAAGTGTAGCATGCCCATCAGATCTGGGTTATACGTGGTTTTATATGTTAGGCAGAGGTCGCCTCTGAGTAGGCAATATGCGATGGAGTAGAGCTGGAGTTTTTTTGAGACAGTCTGCATATGGCATCTGTTTGAGGCCAGTAATCCTCTTAGTGAGGTATTTCTGTGGCCTTTCTAGTTGTTGTAGATGTCTTGCAAGGTACATGCCAAACGGGGCATTGTACTCTATGATGGGTCTGATGAGGGATGAGTAGAGAGGAATAATGTTCTCTCTTTTTCTGGAGGAGAACCCCTTTGTGATGAGGTGCGCCACGTAGAAGGATTTCCTGACTGCTGTGGTTACATGATTATGAAAGGGGAGACTACTGTCCACCTGTGTCCCAAGGTCTCATCACACTTTCGGTGTTTAGTAGGCTACGGGCTATGTGGTAGTTCATGGGTACGGTGTTTTTCCCAAAGGGGATGGCAGTGCACTTCTTGGCATTGAGCTTTAGGCCATGACTTTGACACCAAGCATCAATCTCAGTCTGGCCTCATTGTAGAATGTCCACATCCTTAGGTGAATCTATTATGGCTCCTAGTTTGCAGTCACCTGTGAACTTCATTAGTCAGAGACCAGCTGTATTAGCCTAGACTACTGAGAAATAGATACCGAACAGGAGAGAACCCAGAACCAAACCCTGTGGTACTCCCCTTGTCACTGGTCTGAAGTCAGATTTGGAGTTGGCTACTTTCACGGTGTGGGTTCTATCAGTGAGCCAGTTGGCCATCCATCTTGTGACATAGGGGCTTATGCCCAGTCCAGTGAGTTTATCTATAATACCAGAGTGAGAGATGGTGTCAAAAGCCTTGGTGAGGTCAAGATAGGCTGTGTGCACCATCTTACCCTTGTCTTCGGCTCTGGTGACTGCTTCAAAGACAGAGTAGCCAGGAACATTGTGTCTCTGTGGAAGACTAACAGATTTAAAAGCTGTTAAACCATTCTGTCTGCATTTTTTGTATGGCAGTGAAAGCTGATTTTCAGCTTAAAAAAAAGGTTTTAGGTTAGTGTTGGCCTCTGTGTATGGTCTAGAGTAAGACTACAGCATTACATCTCTGAACTATGCATGTCAAAACCAAGTGCATTGTTAGCTTGGCAGTTGATTTTTACGTACTGGCTTGCCAGGCCTGATGCACAACCTTCAGCGAAGGTACGCCCATTCACGCATGTCTCCACGCAGAAGATGCTCTAGCTGAGAATCAAACCGGACAGCGTCTTACTGTGATACAGCTCCTTGTGTAGCTATATTGGTGATTTACCTATTTTCTTTTGTTCTTTTTTTGTACTACTCTAGGTGGCAGATAGACTAGTGTTTCTTTCTTTGTTGGAGTTCCTCTTTGTACCAATGTAGGTGGAAGATAAACTGGTGTTTTAACTCTTCTTCTTTGGACTGTATAACATCCTCTTAAAGCATCACTCTAGGTTGGTGACATTATTTCACTGTGACAGCTATGCACTTGATGACTGAACTAAAGGATCAGTCGAGAAGTGCTGTTCAAATTCCTGTGGAGTTCCACAGGAAAAGTTAAAGGTAGTAGCACAGTGCTTTAAATTTTATACTGAGAAATAAACAATCTTTGAGCAATACAGATTGCAGACACAATGATTTGTATGAAGGATCACAAAATTTACAATGGGCATTGGACTAATCTTACATTTTTCTAATGTTTTCCTCAGTGTGGACATTTGCATCTAATGAAACTGAGGGCAGTTGCGTAAACCATATTTCCATTAACTTATTAATGCACAATATAGTTTATTTAAATTTGACATTATTTTAGAGCCATAAACAAAACAACAAAGAAACATTGCTGACTCATTGATGGGTTTCTTATGCCCATTGAACATCACAATGCAGTCATTTTGGAGCACCACATTCTGATTACTTAATGCGTATATGTTGAATTCTGCGAAAAGTACCCCAAGACAACACACACACACACACACACACACACACACACACACACACACACACACACACACACACACACACACACACACACACACACACACACACACACACACACACACACATACTTATATTTTAGCTTACCCTACTACAAAGGTATAACTATTCCCAGCTCCACAAAGTGCACTGTTCAATTTTTCCCTTGGAACAAGACAAACTTTCAACTTAAGCACTCAAACCATTCACTTCTCAGCATGGCACTTGCTCAAAACTCATAGCAAGCACTAATAAACATCAGCACTAGACCCCCCCTATACTGTAGAGAAGGACAAGGCTCTCTATTCGACCTTACCAGCCAATCAGTCAACAGCTCACTGTACCTATCCAGGTATGTCCAAAGGGCAGTTTCAGGTGTACTCTCCAGTCTAACTGGTGAATCTGGGCATTTTGAGGCAATGTTACAACTGCCTCATGTACACAGAAAACCCTCTTATCCTACCGCCAAACACTAATACATGCGAGAGATGCAATTATACAGTCAAACTGGAGGCTAAGCTCTCTCAACCCAAGACTGGATCAGACAGTCAAGAGGAGAAGGGAATTACTTACATTACACCACCAGTCTCACATAGCCCTATGAAACCAGCACTGGCAAAAAACACACATAAATACACGAAAACATACTTGGAGGCACTAAATAAAAAGCTACAAAAGCAAAAGAGACCTCCAAAGCAGACATCCAAGCAACCTCCACCCCTCAACACAAACCATGAAACAAATACTTCACTAAACCAGTGTGCCATGCAATCACAGCCCTTAAGACAAAATAACATACCCAACACACTAGTAATAGGTGAGGCATAAAATTTGATCTGTTAGTAACAGCCTGCATTTAATTGCTGGAACCTGTGTTCTGAGAGACTGCCTTCCAGACTATCTGAAAATATACAGAACTGAGTATATATTTTTTGGTTATAGAGTTTGTTAATTGCTGCTTAGATCTCTGTTGAAACTGTTGTCTCCCTGTTCTGAGAGACTGATCTGCAAATACACAGAGCTGAGTATTTTTTTTGGTTTTAGAGTTTGTACTGTTAGTTGTTACTTAGATCTCTGTTGAAACTGCTTTGTCCCACCCACTCTCCCTATTTTTGGTTTGTAGTTTAAATTTGGTGGCTTTTGCATTTGCCCGCCCCACTGTAGATTTGATCTGGGACACTCTCCCAG
Organism: Protopterus annectens; assembly: GCF_019279795.1. NCBI lineage: Eukaryota > Metazoa > Chordata > Ceratodontiformes > Protopteridae > Protopterus > Protopterus annectens. The sequence goes on from NC_056746.1 coordinate 812,146,806, forward strand.
TCCCATCTCTTTACCACATTCTGCCTAATAAACTCTTTCTGCACTTGGAGTTCCTCTTTGTACCAATGTAGGTGGAAGATAAACTGGTGTTTTAACTCTTCTTCTTTGGACTGTATAACATCCTCTTAAAGCATCACTCTAGGTTGGTGACATTATTTCACTGTGACAGCTATGCACTTGATGACTGAACTAAAGGATCAGTCGAGAAGTGCTGTTGCATTGTTTAAACTGCATTTGGTCTAATATTGCTACATACTCGAGTGTGCTAGCTTGCACTGCATGTGAATTGTTTTTACTACTGTTTTTGCTACTTTTCTGTAAAAAAAAAACAAAAAAAAACTGTAAGCCTGTTTCCTACCTTTCCTGTAACTAGTGTTCCAGATACAGATTTGCTGTATCCAGGACTGTATGTAAGCTTCTGAGCCCCCCAAGCCTTTCTGTGTTGGAGGAAAGCCTTCTAGCTTATCAGTGGAAGTGATAAGCACTAGGTAACCTGTCTACCACATAAGGAGTGGTTCTGGTCCAGAAATTGTACTTATTGGCTGTTTGGGCAATCTCTTCCATCTCTCTCAACTTTCTGATTTGAAAGCCTGCATTTGCACTTGTTTCTGTCCTTTAACTCGTATAGTGCAGATACAGATTCTTAGTTTTAGCACTTAAATTTGCTTATTCATGCTCAGCACTTGTTCAGAACTTGTAAGCACTAAATAAAATACTAATTACTATAGCACTCAATCTTCCTCATTCCCTAGAGGAAAACAGTTTTTGTACTTACTTTTCTCACTTAGAGAAAAACAGCTCTTGTACTCACTTTCCTCACTTATCTAGAGGATACTCACTTTCCTCACTTATCTAGAGGAAAATATTTTTTTATTCAGGCATGTCCAAGGGACAGCTCCCAGTGTTCTCTCCTGTCTATCTGATGAATCTGGGCATCTTGAGGCAATGTAGAAATTACCTCATGTACACAGACAACCCTCTCCTCCTACTACCCAACAATACAACCTGTGAGAGATGCACTTATCTAGCCAAACTGGAGGTAAAGCTCTCTCCAACCAAGACTGAACTTAACAGTCATGAGAAGGTAAACATTTGCACCACACCACACTCATCACATAGTCTCACTAAATCTACACCACCAAAATCCACACATAGTAACACAAAAACATTTGCGGAGGCTCTCAATAATAATCTGTCTAAGCAACAGCGACCTCCAAAGCAGAAACGCAAGCAACCTCCATCCCCCAACACAACCCAAATGACACATAGCCCACAGACTCATGTGTCACTCAACCACAGCCAATAAGGCAAAACAACGTACCCAACACTCTAGTCATAGGTGACTCTATAGTCAGGCACACTGATGTCCCACTCACCAGGCTAAACAAGGATAAGGTTACTGTCAGCTGCCTGTCAGGTGCCAGGATCCGCCACATAACCCACGCACTCAGGTCACTCCACAACAAGTACAAATATGACTGTCATTGTCCATGTTGGTGTGAATGACCCGAGATGTACCTCCCTGGACTACATGAAAAGAGACATGAAAGAGCTCTCTGATCTTGTAGCCCAGGCAGGTATGACCTTAGCCCTGAGTAGCATTCTGCCATCGCCCCGAATGATACTGCAGTACAAGGACAAAGTGATTGACTTCAACAATTGGCTAAGCTTCTGATGTCATTCTGAGGGGATCCAGTATCTGTCTGCTTGGGATGACATGGTCGACAGACCACGATGCTTTGCCACAGATGGCCTGCACCTGTCGCACCTGGGATTCTAGATACCGGCTAAGGCTCTTGCTGCCCCTATAGTGCCTTTTTTAGGCAAGGTTCAAATAACAAATTCACCACCGTAACAGGAACAGGCAAGCAAAAACTGAGGGTAATGCTACTCAATGCTAGAAGTCTAAATCTCAAAATGCACTCACTCGAGGCACTCCTTAAAATGGAGAACATTGATATCTGTGCAGTGACTGAGACCTGGTTCAAGGCTCCAGAGAGCACCCCTGCACTACCAGGCTATAACTCATTCCACACTTTTTGGCCATGTAACCTGGACCGAAACACCAAAGGCGGAGGTGCGTCCATATTCATTAAGGATATCCACACCTCCAGGCTAGTTGCTTAGCATAATGCATCCAAGGTTATCCAAGTGCAACTAACTCTGGGCAAAACTGCAATCCAAATTATAGCTTGCTACAGATCCCCCACCATGCCCCAGGATTCCCACTCTTCTTTTCTTGATGTACTGGAAAATATTATGGTTCAACCAAACACCCTAATAATGGGTGACTTCAACTACCCCACCATTAACTTCATAGGTTCATAGGTTCATAGGTTGGTACTAGGCTATCAGCCCTAGGGCCTATACAAGCCTAGCCATAACAATTCCCTGGCTATTTCTTCCCACATTATTTACTTTCCTGGACCCCTGTCTAGCAGGGCGACTGACGTGATCCCTGGGGTGAATTTCCTTTCTCCCATCCAATCGTCAAGGTTCCTCTTGAAGATGTCCAAAGAGGCACTCTGCTTGACATGTATGGGCAATCTATTCCAGAGTCTGGCGAGTCTCTGGGTCAGGAACCTATCCCTCCAGCATGTTTTGTTTATTGTGATGACAAGGTTTAGATCCCTGGAGCGTGTAGCTCTGAGGGATTGGGATTTCTTTAAGTGTAGCATGTCCAACAGCTCTGGGTTTGACATGGCCTTGTATGTTAAGCAGAGATCGCCTCTGAGTAGACGATATGCGACAGAGTATAGCTGGAGTTTTTTAAGGCAGTCAGCTTAGGGCATCTGCTTTAGGCCTGTGATTCTTTTAGTGAGGTATTTCTGAGGCCTTTCTAGTTGTTGCAGATGTCTTGAGAGGTACATACCAAATGAGGCGTTGTATTCTATAATGGGTCTAATGAGGGATGAGTACAGTGGGACAATGACTTCCTTTTTCTGGATGAAAAGCCCTTCGTGATGAGGTATGCCACATAGAAGGATTTCCTGACTGTTGTGGCGATGTGGTTATCGAAGGTGAGACCCCTGTCCACCTGTGTCCCTAAGTCTCTTATCACACTTTCTGTGTTTAGTGTACTGCCACCTATATGGTAATTCATGGATACATGTTTTTCCCAAAGGGGATAACAATACATTTCTTGGCATTGAGCTTGAGCCCATGGCTCTGGCACCAAGCATCTGTTTCTGTAAGGCCCTTTTGTAGAGTATCCACATCATTTGGGGATTCAGTAATGGCTCCCAGTTTGCAGTCATCTGCAAACTTTGTTAGCCAGAGTCCCTTAGTGTTGACCTGTACTTCAGAGAAGTAGATGCCAAACAAGAGCGGCCCCAGGACTGAACCCTGAGGTACTCCACTTGTCACTTGTCTGGAGCTGGATTTGGAGTCGGCTACTTTTACAGTGTGGGTTCTATCAGTAAGCCATTTAGCAACCCATTGGGTGACATAGGGATTAATGCCCAACTTAGTAAGTTTATCTATGATTCCAGAGTGGGGGATGGTGTCAAAGGCCTTGGCAAGGTCTAGATAGGCTGTGTGGACCACCTTACCCTTGTCCATGGCTCTGGAGACTGATTCAAAGAAGTCAGTCAGGTTCAGGAGCCAAGATCGGCCCTTCACAAACCCAAACTGGGTGGGGTCCAGTGTTTGAAGGTTTCCAATGTCTTTGTTTATAAGTTCCATGATAATACGCTCCATGGCCTTGCAGATAAGGCTTGTCAGACTGATGGGACGGTAGTTTCCAGGATCCAAGGTGGATCCCTCCTTGTGGATTGGGATAACTGTAGCTCTGTGCCACTCAGTGGGCACGAAACCTGAGGTGAGGCTATGATTAAACATGACACTTAGGTGAGGTGCCAGTTCATATTGTAGTTCATGTAGTACACAGCCCGGGGTGTCATCTGGTCCCATGGATGCTGTATTCTTGGCTTTGGAGAGTGCGTTTTGTACCTGTGTGGCCATTATTACTGGAATTTGGCAATCTTCCGGTATTGAGATGGGCCATTTAGGGGGTGAGAGGGGGGTGAAGTTGGCACTGAATTGATCTGCCAGGATATTGGCAATATCCTTCGGATCAGTATATTTAATGCCATTCTGTTTTAGCTCAGAGCAGATCTGAGCATTGCCATTTAGATTCTTGACATAGTTATAGAAAACTACTCGTGTATGAACTCCTTAGCTCAACACTTTCTGGAATTCATAAACTCCAATGCCCTGGATCAACTTATCCACACCCCCATCAGGGGCAACAATATCCTAGACCTAGTTATTACCAACATGAGTGACCGGTGTTCCACACCTGTAGTCAACTCCTTGTTGGTCCGATCTGACCATAAGCTAATCACCCTTGATATCCACATTCCGCCCCCCCCCATTAAGGAAACCACAGTAAAAAAATTCTCCAAAACCAACTTCATGCTTCTTAAGACAGAAGTGGTGAACTTCATGACACCCATGCAGATGGACAATACAGTTACAACTGCTGAATCCTACACAACTGCACTCTATAAGCACTTGCACGAATGCATGGATCATGCTATCCCAAACAGAACCAAGATGCTATCCTCCAAAAAAAGGAAGCCAATCTGGTGGTCCCCTGCCATAAACAAACTGTACAACAGAAGGAGGAAACTGTTGCAAAAGAGAGTAAAATCCCATGAGTGGAGGAGCTCCCTGGTCAGCCTCAGTATGAAGCTGAGATCCCTTATAAGATCCTCCAAAGCTAACTACGAAAACAAAATTGCCACTAATTCTAAAGACAACCACAAAGCATTCTACAGCTATGTCAAGAATCTCGATGGAAACATCCAGATCTGCTCTGAGTTACAGCACAAAGGCACAAAAATTACAGAACCAACTGATGTTGCCAACATCCTGACATATAGGTTCAGTGCTAACTTTACCCCCCCACCCCTAAAGGACCCATATCTATACAGGAAGAATGCAGAGTCCCTGTAATCACAACTATGCAGGTAAAAACTGCACCTCTAAAGCCAAAAACACAGCATCGATGGGACCGGACAATATCCCAGGCTGCGTTTTACATGAACTTCAGAACGAACTGGTTCCCCACTTAAGCACCATGTTCAATAATAACCTCGCACCAGGCTTTGTGCCCACTAAATGGCACACAGCAACAGTTATCCCACTCCAGAAAGGGGGAACTACCACTGATCCTGGGAACTGTCGACCTATTAGCCTGATGAGCCTGGTCTGTAAAGGCCATGGAACGTATCATCATGGAACTCATAAACAAAGACATTGGTAACCTCCAAACTCTGGATCCCACCTAGTTTGGGTTTGTGAAAGACAGATTATGCCTCCTGAACCTGATGCCTTTTTTGAGGCAGTCACCAAAGCCGTAGATGAGGGTAAGGTGGTTCACACAGCCTATCTTGACCTCGCCAAGGCTTTCGACACCATCCCCCATTCTGGAATTAAAGCTAAACTCACTAAACTAGGTATAAATCCCTACATCACAAGATGGGTTGCCAACTGGCTCACTGACAGAACCCACAATGCAAAAGTTGCAGACTTAGTAAATGAAGCCCCTGGAAGCCACAAACTGCTCGAACACGACTTTATTACTTCCAAAAAATAAAAACACAATAAACAACAATAAACGCTTAACTTGTTCACCACATTTTTCGTTATCAATGTAACTTCCTCAGCAATAAAATTACAATTGATACAGCCTCTTATTTTATAAGGACTTGCCTCCTTAATTATCCAATCACTTTATACATTCATTAACAGGATTATTTGTTGAATAACATTGCACAGACATCAAAAATAACATTCTTCACTAAAACCTTAAAAACTATTCACTAAATAAATATTAGAAATCCATTTAATATTAAAATAAATTATTTCTATAAATATAAAATACCTTTAAGGTATATAAACAATTAAAAAGATAAATACATGCAATTTATATACTGTCATGATATGACAAGGTTAACTCAATAGCACCATCTTGTGACAGACTGAGGAATACACATGTTCCTTTTAAAACTTTCAGATAAAAATTACTACTAAAGGTTAGTGGATCTTAATAAACTGATTTGATATTCATAAATTATTCTAATATATAAACATTTCCTGTTCGTATACACACAAAAACATACATATCAAATATACTATATAATAAAAATATAAAAGGAAGGAATACGAATAATGGGAGCTTGGAAGATATTCATAATGTTTTTAGGAGTCAAGGGACTTCTTTAAACAGTGGTGTTGTTACACAAGCACAGAGAGATGAGAGACCAAAGGACAAGCGTATGAATGGCCGTAATATGGACAGAGTCATTGAACCCAATACAGGTAACAAACGCGTTGAACAGCAGTATGACTTTGCTTGGCAGGACTGGTTAAAAGAGTCTGATAGTTTAAATTATAAAAATGCTCAGAGGAATGACTCTGAAAAGGTGAATACTTACAACGACAATGTTAATTTATTACAGGATTTGATGTTGAAATATAAAACATTGCACTTAGACGATTTGTATTTGAAACAATGTTTCTCGCTAGGCATTGTGCCTAAAGGCTTACGGGTTTACAAATGCCCAAATAATACAAAGGAAAGTAGTATTAAAGATTTAATACAGATTTTTGATGACTGTGGGTTTGGAATAATGAAAATAATAATTAGAGATAATGAAACTGAAATGGAACAGCTTTTTAAAAATTTGATGAAGTAAATGAAATGATTCTGAATGACCTTTTGTTCACATTTGAAATGAAAAAATTAAATATGATAATATCAAAAAGAAGGTAGACGGGAAATGTCTCAATAATTCTAGAAGAAAATCTAGAAAAACTGAAAGGGATGTATTAGGATATAAGGAGAAGAGAAGTTACCCTAAAACAAAAACCGGGGATGGAGATGGGTTACTATGGTGTATTTAACAATGATGGTTTTGAAAAGAATGGTAGATTTAGACAGGGTGATTCAGGTATACATAATCATAGCTTTAATAAGAATGATTGGGAAACCAGACAGTCTAATGATACTCATACTAGACTTCATTTTAACAATAGTAAATTAATGGAAAATGAGCATGTCTTTAGTGAAACTGACAGCCATGCATATGATTAGAATGACCCTTTGGATTTTCCCCTACCGAGACGTTCGGAGAGTATTCGGAACAAATCAACAGCACAATACAACAATTAAGGGGTGAAACTTTCACTATAGATAAGGCTGATGACAATAGTAAGGAGATAGTTAAAATGAATGAAAATGTGTATAGATATCAGAATTTTAATATTTTCAATTATAGTAACATAGAAATCAATGAATGGTATTTCAGGCTATTTATGAAAGGCCTAAAATTTGTTCCTAAAATGAAAAGTGATATTAGTAAAACTTTAATTGACCTGAAATTATTTATTAGGAAGAAAAATTTCAAACTACTATATGAAAATAATAGTTCTGGCAACTTGTTTCCCTCTTCCAACCCTGTATCACTTAGAAAGAAAAGTACTGCCAACCCTATCATACACCCCCAACTCAAAAATTTTGAGGTGGTAGTAGAGAGGGAACTTAGAGAGGAACTAAAGAGATCAAAAATGAGACCAAATTTGGTGTGGCAGGAAAGGGAATTGTTAAAAAGTCTAAGTGAGGATAGAAACATAAGAATTTCAAGGCCTGACATAGGTGGTGGGATTGTCATAATGGATAACATTATTTACAATACTAAAATGGAAGAACTGTTAAGGGACGGAAATAGATACGAAGTAGTATCTATTAACGAAATAAATATAGCTCATTCTAAAATTGACTTTGCCCTTAAAGAATTATTAAATGATGGGTTAATTAATAAACAGACATTTGAGTATTTATATGTTGAGAAACCACTTATACCAGTTATTTTTGGTATTGTGAAAGTGCATAAAAATTTGAACAACCCACCAATTAGACCTGTTGTTTCGGCTAATGGATCAAAAACATATCCATTAGCCAAATTTGTAGATGAAAAAATTAAAAATGTAGGTTTAGATAAGAAAAGTTTTGTAAAGGACTCATGGGATTTACTAAAGAATGTGAATCATCACTTATATACAAATAATATCATTTTTTTAACAGTGGATATAATAGACTTATTTTCAGTGATTCCACATGAGGTCGGAATGGATTGGTTCTTGGAAGCTCTGCTAGATACCAAAAAATTTGACTGGAAAGAACTGAGAGTGATTATGGAACTATTAGAACTGACTTTGCTAAACAACTTTATAGTTTTTGAAGGAAAGTTCTTTAGGCAAATAAAAGGTGTAGCTATGGGGGCCTGTTGTGCCCCCAGTTTTGCGAATATAGTTCTAAATACATGGGAAAATACATTTTTAATTTAATATTTATTTGATATGTATGTTTTTGTGTGTATATGAACAGGAAATGTTTATATATTAGAATAATTTATGAATATCAAATCAGTTTATTAAGATCCACTAACCTTTAGTAGTAGTTTTTATCTGAAAGTTTTAAAAGGAACATGTGTATTCCTCAGTCTGTCACAAGATGGTGCTATTGAGTTAACCTTGTCATATCATGACATTATATAAATTGCATGTATTTATCTTTTTAATTGTTTATATACCTTAAAGGTATTTTATATTTATAGAAATAATTTATTTTAATATTAAATGGATTTCTAATATTTATTTAGTGAATAGTTTTTAAGGTTTTAGTGAATAATGTTATTTTTGATGTCTGTGCAAAGTTATTCAACAAATAATCCTGTTAATGAATGTATAAAGTGATTGGATAATTAAGGAGGCAAGTCCTTATAAAATAAGAGGCTGTATCAATTGTAATTTTGTTGCTGAGGAAGTTACATTGATAGTGAAAAATGCCGTGAACAAGTTAAGCGTTTATAGTTGTTTATTGTGTTTTTATTTTTTGGAAGTAATAAAGTCGTGTTCGAGCAGTTCGTGGCTTCCAGGTGCTTCATTTACTAATTTTGTGGTCTAGTTCATCGTGTGGGGTGCCTTTTCTCTTATTTTTGTTGGAAAAGTTGCAGACTCCAAATCTGACCTCAAAGCAGTGACAAGTGGAGTACCACAGGGTTCCGTCCTGGAACTCTCCTGTTTGGTATCTACTTCCCTGAAGTACAGGCTAACACAGAAGGCCTCTAGCTAACGAAGTACGCAGATGACTGCAAACTAGGAGCCATAGTCAAGTCCCCAAATGATGTGGACATCCTACAGAAGGGCCTCGCTGAGACAGATGCCTGGTGTCAGAGCCATGGCCTCAAGCTCAATGCCAAAAAGTGCAGTGTCATCCCTTTGGTAAAAACTCTGTACCCATGAACTACCACATAGGCAGCAATCTACTTAACACCAAATGTGTGATAAGAGACCTTGGGACCCAGGTGGAAAATAGTCTCTCCTTTGATAGTCACATCGCCACAGTAGTCAGGAAGTTCTTCGACGTGACACACCTCATCATAAAAGGGTTCTCATCCAGGAAAAAAGAGGTCATTGTTCCCCTCTACTCGACACTCATTAGACCCATTATAGAGTGCAACACCCCTTTTGGAATGTACCTCACAAGACATCTGCAGCAGCTGGAAAGGCCACAGAAGTACCTCACAATGAAGATTACTGGCCTCAAACAAATGCCCTACACTGACCGCCTCAAAAAACTCCAGCTTTACTCTGTAGCATATCGCCTAATCCGAGGTGATCTCTGCCGAACATATAAAGCTATGTCAAACCCAAAGCTGTTGGACATGCTACACCTAAAGAAATCCCAATCCCTCTGAGCTACACGCTCTAGGGGCCTAAACCTTGTCACCACAATAAACAGGACATGCTGGAGGGATAGATTCCTGTGACAGAGACTTCCCATTCTCTGGAACAGGCTACCCATGTATGTCAAGCAAAGTTCTTCATAAGCACTCTTCAAGAAAAATATTGATGAGTGGATGGGAAATACACCCCGGGGATCACTTTTGTGTCTCTGCTCGACAGTGGCACAGGAAAATAACTTTCTTAGGTGGCGTAAGCCAGGGAACCTTGTTGGCTAGGCTTACATAGGCCCTTGGGCCGATAGCCTAGTACCTACCTATGAACCTATCAACCTATAGTCAGGCACACTGATATACCACTCACTAGGCTGAACAAGGAGAAGGTTACTGTTAGCTGCCTGTCGGGTGCCAGGATCCGCCACATAACACAAGCACTCAGGTCACTCCAGAACAAGTACAAATATGACTCTTTCATTGTCCATGTTGGTGTGAATGACCTGACCCATACCTCCCTGGACTACATGAAAAGAGACATGGAAGAGCTCTCTGATCACATAGCCCAGGCTGGTATGACCCTGACCCTGAGTAGCATCCTGCCCTCACCACGAATGATAGCACATTATAAAGAAAAAATTATCAATTTCAACAATAGCCTAAGCTTCTAGTGTCATTCAAAGGGGATCCAGTGTCTGTCAGCCTGGGATGACATGCTTGACAAGCCACGCTGCTTTGCTAGAGACGGCTTGCACCTGTCACCCTTAGGCTTTTGAATACTGGCCAAGGCTCTTGCCACCCCCATAGTGTCTGTTTTAGGCAAGGCTCAAAAGACAAACCCACCACCGTAAATAGCACAAGTAACAAAAAACTGAGGGTACTGCTACTCAGTGCCAGAAGTCTAAACCTCAGAATGCATGCACTTGAGGCACTCCTCAGTATGGAGAAAATCGATATATGTGCAGTAACAGAAACCTGGTTTAAGGGTCCAGAGAGCACCCCACCACTACCAGGCTACAATTCATACCATACCTTTTGGCCACAAAACCCAGACCGAAATACAAAAGGCGGGGGCCTATCCATATTCATCAAGGATACCCACACCTCCTGGTTAGTGTCACAGCATGATGCTTCAGAGATCATCCATGTGCAACTAACAATGGGCAGAACTGCAATTCAAATTGTAGCTTGCAACAGATCACCCACCATGTCCCAGGGCCCCCATTCTGCATTTCTTGAAACACTGGGAAACATAAAGGTCCTATCAAACACCCTGTTATTGGGTGATTTCAATTACCCAAACATTAACTGGGAGAACTACTCATATACTAACTCCCTTGCCCAACATTTCCTAGAATTTATAAACTCAAACGCCCTGGATCAACTGGTCAACACACCCACCTGAGGTGACAACATATTGGACCTGGTCATCACCAACATGGGTGACCAGTGTTCCACACTAGAAGTCAACCTCTCGCTGGTTAGATCTGACCATAAACTAATCACTCTGGATATCCACATTCTGTCCCCACCCCCGGTCAAAGAAACCACCATGAAAAAGTTTTCAAAAGCAAACTTCACCATATTTAAGACCGAGGTGGTAAGTTTCAAATCCCCCATGCTAAAGGATAACGCTGCCCAAGCTGCAAAATCCTTTACTAATGCACTCTACGGGCACCTACAAGAATGCATGAATCGGGCTATCCCATGCAAAACCAAGACTCACTCCTCCAAGAAAAGGAAACCAGTCTGTGGACCCCTGCCATAAACAAGCTATACAATAGAAGGAGGAAACTAGTACAGAAAAGAGTAAAATCCCAAGAAGGGAAGACATCCCTGATCAGTATCAGCAAGAAACTATGATCCCTCATAAAATCCTCCAAGGCTAGCTTCAAAAGAAAAATTGCCAAGGACTCCAAAGATAATCACAAGGCATTCTTTAGCTATGTCAAGAATCTAAGTGGCAATTCTCAGATCTGCTCGGAGTTAGTGCAGAATGGTACAAAATATACTGAACCGACCGATATCGCCAACATCCTGGCAGACAGGTTCAGTGCAAACTTCACCCCCCCTCTCACCCCCAAAAGGGCCCATAACCATACCAGAAGAATGTAGTGCCCCTGAATCACAGACACTCAGGTTAAAACAGCCCTTTCCAAAGTCAAAAACACAGTATCAATGGGACCGGATGGTGTCCCAGGCTGTGTCCTACATGAGCTCAAAGATGAATCTCCACAGGCTACGTGCCTATAGAGTGGTGCACAGCAACGGTTATTCTGCTCCACAAAGGTGGAGCCACAACAGACCCCAGGAACTATCACCCTGTAAGCCTGACTAGCTTGGTCTGTAAGGCTATGGAGCGCATCATCATGGATCTCATTAACAAAGAAATTGGGAACCTCCAAACACTGCACCCAACCCAGTTCGGCTTTGTTAAGGGCAGATCATGCATCCTAAACCTTGGTAGACTTCTTTGGGACAGTTACCAAGGTGAGAGACGAGGAAAAAGTGGTCCGCACAGCCTACCTAGACCTCACAAAGGCCTTCAAAACCATTCCCCATTCTGGTATTATAGACAAGCTCACCAGCCTGAACATAAACCCCTACATCATGAGATGGGTTGCCAGCTGGCTCATGGACAGAACCCACATGGTAAGACTTGCAGGAGCTAGGTCTGACTCTAAACCGGTTACAAGTGGCATTCCCCAGGGCTCAGTCCTAGGACCCCTCCTGTTCGGCATATACTTCTTAGAGATACAGGCAAGCACAGGAGGACTATGGCTGACCAAGTTCACAGATGACTGCAAACTAGGGGCTATAACTGACTCTCCGGCTGACACAGACATCCTCCAAAAGGGTCTCACTGAGACAGATATCTGGTGTCAAAACCATGGCCTCAAGCTAAATGCCAAAAAGTCCATAGTCATCCCCTTTGGAAAAAACAAAGTACCCACAAACTACCACATAGGTGGTAGCCCTCTAAATACGGAAGACGTAATAAGGGATCTGGGGACCCAGGTAGATAGTAATCTCTCCTTTGATAATCACATTGCCAGAGTGGTTAGAAAATCCTTCTATGTGGCCCTCCTAATCACAAAAGGGTTTGCATCCAGATCAGAAGAGGTCATTGTGCCCCTCTATGCATCATTCATCAGGCCCATCATAGAGCACAATGCCCCATTTGGGATGTACCTTACAAGATACCTGCAACAGCTGGAAAGACCACAGTAGTACCTCACCAAGAGGATCACTGGCCTCAAACAGATGCCCTATGCAGCTCGACTGAAGAAACTCCAGCTGTACTCGGTTGCATACTGCCTACTCACAGGAGATCTCTACCTAACATACAAGGCCATGTCCAACCCAGAATTGATGGACATGCTCCACCTAAAGAAAACCATATCCCATTGAGCCACATGCTCAAGGGATTTAAACCTCACCACAACAATAAATAGGACGTGCTGGAGGGATAGATTCCTGTCCCAGAGACTTCCCATGCTCTGGAACAAGATTCCAATCTACATTAGGCAGAGGTCCTCACAAACACTCTTCAAGAGAAACCTTGATGAGTGGATGGGAAACAGAAAGTTTACCCTGGGGATCACTTCAGTGGCTGTGCTGGACAGAGGCACAGGGAACTAAGGGGGCAGTGAAAGCCAACACATTCCAGCTAGGCTTATAAATGCCTTTGGGCAGATAGCCTAGTACCTACCTATGAACCTATGAGCCCATGAAAACTGACATTGCATCACTGGTCCTTAAAGATGTCTGCTAGTTTCAGTGAGGGAGGCAGTTATACTGGTATGCCAAAGCAGAAGGCTGAACCAGAGATCCAGACAAATTTTTGGAATGGTTATTCAATAATGTTGATGTGAAAATATTTGCCAGAACATTAGATCCTGATTTGTATAACTACTTCCTAAAGTTTATTTTACTGGCATATGCCAAATTTGTGAAAGCAAGATCATGTGAGGCTCTTATTATATTTTATGAGTTAGGTTGAGAAGAATTGGAGAAAGGGTGCATGAATAATTCAATATGATATACTAAAAAATATTGGTGTGGTAAACTGGCAACCTTTGTTTGAAGTGATAAAGTATGTAATTGGAAAATGTTTTATTAGGGGTGTTACAATATTAAAACTTTCCTTGCTGATAAGGAATGTGGTGAATATGGATATCAAGGCCATTCAGATACGGTAGGGGAAATTAGTCATGGCTATTCAGAGTCGCTAAGATTGTTATTATTAGAGATGGAAGTCATACTCCAGAGTGAAAAAAATATATATTTGAGGCATTGGAGACAGATGGAAGTAAAAGTCATTTTAATCCATTTAGGAGTGATTACTTGGTACTTCTGGGGAAGGTGGGTAAGATTGTTAGGGGTGTTGATTATTTTTTGAGACGTTTGTTACATAGTTGGGGATATAGTATATATGAGGGTTATAAGATCAGAGTTGATTTATTAGATTTTTTGCAGAAAGTTAGAGGAATATAGGATTAAGTTCTAAATAGCAGTGCTGTGTCAAATCAGAAAAGTGACGTGTGTGATGTTGCTTCCATAGGTATTGTACATCTTAAGGCTTGTGGAGACAGCGTCATGGCACAACCGGAAGGTAGAAACATATACAATTTATTACAGTTTTGTATGGAAACATAAGGGGGAAAAGCTAGGCAACACCAGATTGATGGTCAGTATATGGATGAATAAATGTGTAAATAATTGCCACTCAGGAATTTATTGTCTTAGGGCATTACTGTCAGAATATAGAGTACAACCCCCTGCAATGCCCCCCATACCTCTGAACATCTTTGCTTAAGAACCAGAGAGAAAGCTGAAACAATTAATGGAGAAACAGGACCAGAATTAGGCAACAGATATATTACCTTTATATACTTAAAAGCTAGTAGAATAAAATGCTTTTCATTAGCATTTCATTAGCATTTGCCTGGCTAAGTCCAAGATTTAAATGTTTTTTATTTAACTACTGCAGTGCTCACTTATTTTCCAATTGATCAAAATATGAGGCAAAATGAGGGACAGTTGAGAGCTTCTATGTTCCATGCCACACACGCACACACACACACACACACACACACACACACACACACACACACACACACACACACACACACACGCACATGCGCACACACGCACGCACGCACACACATATTCACACAGACGCACACACAAATGCATGTTCATATACACACATACTTAAATTAAGTACTTGAATTCTTGCATGATGCTGGCAGTGGCAGGTAGAGTGCATGTGAAAAAAAAATTGCTGTGACCCTTGTGACACTGCACTTGAATATTAATTCCTTCTTTCACTTTGTCAGGCTGCCTCAGTCATCTGAAGCAGCCTGAGCCATTAGGAAGAGCTTCTCACTGCTTCAAGCAGCAGTCTAGAGACACTCTCATTGAGCAATGTTTCTGATATCCTAAACATCTCTGCCAATTGGTGGCGTAAGCTTGGCAAGTAGATTAAAATGATTCTGTTTCAGATCTACTCTGAACAAAAGAGAATGTCAGAAAGTCAACTACTATTTTTTTATTTTAAATTTAAAAATAAAAGTCAGCTTTCTAAATTTAAAACAATTTCTTTTCATCTTTTCTTTTTTAATAGTGTGTGGGGGGGGGGATGCAGCCCAGCAGCCAGTACTATGTGCCACCCCTGCTCCTTTGGAATGCATCTAGCAAAGCACTTTGTTCATCTAGAAAGGTCCCAAGGATTCTTAGCTAAAAAGAAAACTCTGGCTTAAGTCACTTAAACTACACCAACAGATTAAAATCCCTCTCCCCTCTGCTTCTTGTCATACTGGCTATTAAGAGGCTCCATTTCCTTAATGTATTATGCTATGAAAACCACTGTGCTTTTTGACCCTCACCTTCACAGAACAAACAGTTCAACAAACTCCTGCTCCAAAGACCTAAACCCTCATTGCAAGGTCAACAACATCTGTTGGTGCAATATGTTTCTTAGTCAGCATGCCCCCATGTTTAGAATTGACTCCATCTGCACATCAAACAGAATACCTCCTTGTCAAGCTTCCAAACCATCCTCGATGACTGGAGGGGTAAGTGCAAATTCATACCTGATAACAAAGTGATTAATCTTCTGTTCATAGTGAACTAGTCTACCCTTATCACTACAGTGGTAGTGGGGCTAATCTTCTTAAAGTCCATCCAGTTGTGAGCATAGTTATGAACCCAAGACCATATGAACATAATGCTTTTAGTTATGTCCCGGCATTCATATTACTTACAGTATTGCTGTGCTGTGGCTATACCACACATTATGCTCCTCACTAAGAAACTCTCTATGCAGTCAATATTTAAGAGTGAAAATCTTCCATCCAGAATATGCTTAAATAAACACTGATGCAGATTCAGTAAACCCTACACAGGTTGCTAAAACCATGTGAACACCATGGAGTGATGCGCATATGATAGCACACCATTTTGTATTCAGTAAGTGGCTCTACACACCATGCAGAGCTGTGCAAACATGGTATACATCATGGCATGGTAATTACAGCATAAGCAGCTGAATTATATGCTAATCAACCAATCCAAGATGGAGGAGCTATTCAACAAGCTATAGAGCAACCTTGTAGACTCAGTGTTGGTTTTCCCTGTGAATTCCAAAACATATTGCAAAACCTATTGGAATACAGCCAGAAAAACTAGGTTGCGTGGAAAGAAGTTTAGGGGCTGCTGTTGTTTTTATTCATGTGTATGTGCAGCAGGCACATGTCTATGCCCCTACTGCTACTAGCACAACATGGCTAAGAAGGAGAAGGGTTTTTAACCCTGTTTAACGTTTCATAATCTGCATGAGGTGGAAATTAAAGAGAGCTACAGGGTGGATAGAGACACTACAGGAACTCTGCAACCTCTGATGGCCTCTGCTGAGAGCAAGGGCAAACCGAGGGGAACCAATACCAGTGGAGACTAGTAGCACTTAGAATTTTAGCTACAGGAATCTTCCACAGACCAACACAGGACATGCTGGAGGTGTCACAGGCATCAGCATCCAGGACCCTCCATCAATTCCTGAATGCTATGCTACAGCATGTCAGTGAGTACATATATTTTCTCCGTACACCTGAGGATAGAGCCAGAACTATAGAGGAGTTCTACCCTGTAGCACACTACCCTGAAGTCCTAGGTGCCATAGACTGTCCACATGTAGAAGTCAAAGCACCAACTGGGGAACAAGGAAGGGTGTACATAAATAGAAAGCGCTACCACTCTGTTAACTGCCAGGTCACGTGTAATGCCAAGGGAATTATCCTGAATGTGTGTGCTGGCAATCCAGGTAGTTGTACAACTCACATATCTGGCACAACTGTCGAATGTATGAGATGTTTACAAGGGGGGATATCCCACAAAGTCATTTATTGGGGGATGCAGGTTATGCATTGGAACCGTGGCTGATGACGCCTATCTGAAATGCACACACACCAGTTGAAGAATGCTATAATGAGGGACACACTCAAACAAGAAATATCATAGAGCATGTGTTTGGGCTTCTGAAGTTGCGGTTCTCATGCCTAGATACATCTGGGGAGCCCTGCATTACAGCCCGTGTACATGTGCTGAAATATTCACTGTTTGTGCCATGCTCCATAACATTATCCTAAGAAAACAGCTTCAGAAGGAACTGCAAAGTGGAGGGCCACACATCCCACCACCACTGGCAAGGTCACCACAGCCATACACAGGTGAGGAGTCAGAGGGCGAACCAGCAGACACTGTGGATCTTGGCAGATGTAGGCATGCACAATATGGCCTTGCACTGGCTAGGAGTCAAGGAATAGCACACACACTCACCACCTAAGGGGTCAAAACCTTCATCCTATGCACATACATACAGTAATGTTGATGTCAGGCAACACTCACAACCTTTACTTACCCATGCAATGCCTGTGTACTGCTAGTATCAGATTCAGCAGTGAACTAAAACTCTTGCAACTGCTGGATTTCCAAGGTAAATGTTGAACTTGGAATAGAAAAATAAATAGCTAAGAATGCAAATGTATGGCATATCCTTGCATACTGTTACTTGGTAATGTAAGTAAGTATAAGGTAGGTGATTTTTTAAAGCAATTATATCAAGATTTGACAGCCCTGACTTGTGTGAATATGTGTCCTCTGTCAACTAAGAGGCCTTACATCTAAAATGTACAGATTTTCACTGAATGTCCACATTTTGGCCTCGTATATTTGTAATAGAAAATCATTAAAGAGTGGATTTAGAAAATAATAACACAAATTTTAGTTTCAGACTTCATATCCCTCAGAACAAATATAAAAATAGTAATGCAAAACCTGTTGTTCTATCAACTGTCCAAGTTTGTAAGACCACTTTTATTTATGGCTTGGTCCAGCTTTGTTGGTCTAAGAGTTTGGCAGTGATGTACACATTCCAAAAACCTGTAAGAAAGCAGTACAATTTGCAAAACAGTCTCACAAAAACAGATATAGTAAACCCTAAGTCAGCTATGTACCCTGAGCATCAGACCAAAGACTTATGTATTCCTGAATCCAAAAGTTAGAAAAAGGATATAGCACAGGTATCATCATTTGCACAGGGTGTTGTGTGGGGGTGGGTGGGGGTGGGGGAGTAGGAGGCCTATGCTTACACAAAAGGTAGTGAGTGCATGTGAGTAAGTAAGAGAAATAGGCAGACATTTAGTTGAAGTATCAAGTGGCCACAGAGAATGAGCTTTAAGCCTCACAACTGGCCCATGTAACTGTTATATGTGGCTGTCTTTATGGGCACTTCAGGTGAAATTGTTGTGTGACTGTCTGCAAGAACACAGCCGAGCACTGTCCTAGCTCTCCTGGTATGTTGGACAGGTGTGAGCCATGCACAGTAGAGGTGACATTTCATCGTCATCCCCAATCCGAAGAACTGGCTTTGCCAGGAGTGGCACTGGCATGTTCACACCCATGGTTAGATGCACTGTTACTACCTGAATGTGACTGATGTCTGATGGACAAGATCTCTTCATGAGTATGCCTAGGTCCACAACCCCATGGCCTGCCACATCTGGGTGTGGACACCTTAACCACTGATGGAGCAGTTGAAGTAGTGCCACTATAGGAGTGTGATTGGGCATGGCCATGTTAGCTAACATCAAATGATGTGGCTGTTCTATGCCCACGTAAATGCCGTCTCTGTCCCAGCAGATGTCCCATCACTGACACTGCCCATTCCAATGTGTCATTCATATGATCCATTGAATCAGCAATATGGTGGAGGCAGTCACACATGTCAGCCTGTGGCACATATACGACCCTACAAATTTCCTCAGAGATTCTGTTGAAATGTGCAAAACAACAAAGCCAGTCCAATAATGTAGTTCAATATTTATTCTCTAGTGCCTCGGCCACTCCTTGAAGGCTTACTGTGGCCGAGGCACTAGAGAATAAATATTGAACTACATTATTGGACTGGCTTTGTTGTTTTGCACTGTGGTACAGTTTATTGTTCCTTACTTTGTTGCCGTTTGCCATATAATTCTGTTGAAACGTGCCTGCACCTCCATGATGGCCCTAAAAATATGTTGAGTGGCATGGAAAGACACACCTGGATCAAGTGGAGGATGGAGACCAGGCCTCCTCTAAGCAACCCTAACAACACTCCTGTGTGGCACCTCACTCACACTTTGGATATGTCCAGAGTCAGCAGACACTGAAGCTGCAGTAACCACACTACCCTGATCAAGTTTCTCACCCTCCACCTGTCCAACATCTGAGGACTTACTGAATGAGTTTGTGTAGGCCTACTGTCTGTGTCCGATGGAATTACAGGGGATGCTGAATGTCAACCTCAGTGTCAAATTCAACCTCTGCACCCTCCAACTGTACCTCTGTTTGGCCACCATCATCATCAGAGTCTGCTGATACTCTGAAATCAGGTGGTAAGAGTCCTACACTTCCACTGCCAGGATCACCTGTGATAACAAGAAACAAACACAGGACAGAAATTATTAGTTACACTACTACAGTTCAATATATGCTAACAAGCTAACACTGGTGCCGCTGTCTCACACACACACACACACACACACACACACACACACACACACACACACACACACACACACACACACACACACACACACACACACACACACACACTCACACACACGGAGAAATAAATATTTCTGTGAAATGCTGATCAGTACTGAAATAAATATGTTTGGCTTACCATGTGCAGATGAGTCCAAGGACACCATTATCATAATAACAACAACATGGGGGAGGGGGGAATGTTGGCCTTCATATGTCCATTAACAATACATTTCACTGAAACTTGGATGACATGTCCACCCTGAGCCCATGTGTAATGAACCAGAATGTGTTGTTAAGTGTATCAGTCTATAACTAGCCCCCCCAAAAAAATATTAAACCAACTTAACTATTGTTTTCAATATTTTACTATACAAGAAATATTTAAAATCTGACATATGTAAGCCTACCTGGAAGCTCCTCCTGGGACATACATCTTCTTCCTCAAACAGTAGCACCAACATCAAGTGCATGCTGTTGTGCACTCTCCACTGAGCTCTCTAGATCCCTGATAGTGGACAGGAACACTTCATTTGTTGTCAGTGGTGGCTCTATACCAGGCCCCCCCTCAGTATCCAGGTGTCCGCAGATCACTGCAGCTGCTCTCCTCTGGGCTGATGAAATCATGTCAGTGACCATATGATGCATCTGATCATATGTCCTGCTGCATCCCCCAACAGTGTTCACATCATTCACTATCTTGTCATAATTTGTATTCTACCAGACATATCCCAATGTCCTCTCTCAAGCAGAAAGGCACCATGTTGCCAAAATGCTTGGATGACTGCATCATTTTCTGAGTCACTGTAGGGGGTTTTGAGGTGATTGGGGTGCTTGGGTGCCATAGTCCTAGGTGACATAAAACACAAAAAAAGGATACTAGACATAAATATCACATAAATAAAAGTTCTGCTTAGATATAATACATATTAGTTTTTCAATATTACCCATTGGAAAAACAAAAAACATTTTCAGTTATTCAAATATAAAAAGGGTTAATGGATTATAAAATATCACAGTCACACACAAGCCAAGGATTGATCCAAAACAAGGAGTAAAAATAGCAAATCTCTGTAAAAACATTTTTGTTGTGAGAACACAGCAATGGAACCCCCTCGAAACAACAGGCAAATGATATTTTTGTACAAAACAGTGAATTGTTATAAATGCTATCAAATTGTTCCAAAAAAACATGTGCACACATTTACCACAGAACAGTCATTTTTATGCAATTGCCAGTCACCTATACCAGTGCCCAGCACTCCCCTAGATGTGGCTATGGGCCATCCTAGAAGGCTAACATTGCTGTGTCATTGACAATATAGGACATTTACATTTCACTGAAATAACAATAGAAGAGTGTAAAGAGAAACAGTTGTAACATTAACACTTGTGATGAAAGTTAATAAAGCTGTGCATCTGAGAAAGAAAAATGCCCTGACAAAAATGTCTATGCCATCAGTAAACTTCTAAGAAGTGCATAAAGATAAAAGTAGCATTTGATGTATATATATATATATATATATATATATATATATATATATATATATATATATATCCTAGTGACATGAGTAAATCCAGTATATAACTGAAACATGCAATCATACCTTATCAAGATCAGTAGTTGTCTGTGCAGATAAATGCAATGTAATAGCATTCTTCTTCTGTGTTATCCACATATATACGTCTCCTCACCTTCAGGTTCCCTAGCTACATGGTTACCTTTTTATAGTGTAGCTTCAGGCCTGTGAGCATGGTAAAGATGAAAATGAGGTGTAAACTCATTAGAATTGCTGACTCCCAAATGTAGCAGATATAAAATGGTATAGGCACTCCCTCACTTTTTGTTGCTAATGGATTTTAACTGTGGATGATTAATGGTAGGGAGAAGGAAAACACAATAGTTCACACTCTGTTAACTTCAGTGGGTGTCAGCCAGGTTAGACTTACAAAGTTAGAAGTAATTATATCAAGATTGTAAATGTAAGTAAGCAGGACACATTTCACTGTTTCTGTTCAGTAATATCCAACCTCCCCTGCATTTGTTGAAAACTGTATATTGTTGCCATCTAAAATTCTCACACATTTTAAGGGCAATGATACAAAATGCCTTACATACTGCATGCCTCAGATTACTACTCTGATAAGAGAAAAATGAACACCATAAAAAGATAAGTCAGAGCTGTATTTCTGCAAGCAATAGTCATAAATGCTTGTGTGATCACTCATTGCACTACATCTGAAATTAGCATGTACAAACACCTCAGTGTACAAGTGCCATATGTCTTGTAAATACTGTGGATAATTTTGGATTTGCTTGTATGCACAATGATTTTAATTTCTGCTGCAAAGCCGTTTCTGTTTCAAAGAGGGATAATACATAATTGCTGTGTTTTGTAGGCTTGCTGGTGTGAGAATTCAAATCCAGACTTGTGTAAAAAATCTTTCATGTGTACTAACATTTATTTTGTACTGTTTATTTTATAGATTTTTTTTAAATACCAGTATTTGCATGGTGCGTGACTTAGCGCAAATACAGGAAATGGATAAATACAATAAAAGTCAGGTAATGTACTTCTGTGATAACCAATACATAACCTACTCCTGTGAATCTTATGTGTGTGTGTGTGTGTGTGTGTGTGTGTGTGTGTGTGTGTAGCAATCTGTTAAACATTGTGATCCACACAGTATATATTATCTGTAGATCATGGTACAAATCCCACATTTGTCTTTTAAGGGTGAAACCTAAGACACACTGCTCACGTAGGTAAAACAAGTTTAGCTTTGTTTCTCTTGTTTGCACATCACTTACTGTCATGCAAACCTTGACTAATGGCCCCCACGTGAAGCAAACAGAACACCTGCAGACAGGATGCAAACATTCTCGATTTCAAATAGGATACGTTGTTGCATTTTTTGCTTTCCATCACGCAAATCCACTAAACATGTTGGGCGGTGGTTACAAACCTTCCTCAACACCTACAGAAAGGAAACAGACAGTAGAAAATTTCTAATTAAGTATGTTGGGCACCATGCAACCACATGGTTAACACACAGAAGTCAGTAATGAATATGAAAATATCCAACTGTTTTTTAACTATTTCTGTGGCAGAAGGTGTAAGTGTAGGTCTGCAATACATATGATCTTGGGCTGTAATAGAGCAAATTCCATATATTTTACTTTTGTTCCATTTTACTTTATATTAACATTCCCTTAAAAAATTATTACACACTCCCAATTTATTAAGGGTTACACACTCAATTTTAATAAACTCATATGAATTACTTGTGTAAGTGAGGGTATACTGAATAATATGTTTCTGTAATCATAACTGTGTTCTCTGGCCTAGGATGGTCTTCAGACTTCAGTAATACTCATACATACAGGGATATATAAACCAGGGTCTTGTCAGGTCACACACACACATGGTTAACCCCTCAGTCTGTTATGTGTATTTATATGTAAATAATGAGTATTCCTGAGAAGCACTTCTGTGGTAAGGATGAAAAATCACATCTGTGGAAGAAAATGTTTTGCCTCTGATGCATAGCTATGAATCCCACATTGTAAAGTTAATTTTATCAGTGTGTAAAGCCGCACAAAAAATGTGTCAGGTCATAAAATTTATGCCCCCAGCACATGTCTGTGAAGTTAAATGACTTAACAGTTCTAGAAGCAAAAAACCCTCAAAATAATGCCAAGTGTCAGAGTAACCTTTCAGTTTCAAAAACTGCTTTTCTCTCTGGCACTGTTGCACTTCACTTGATGTCATGCAAACGTGGTTGGCATTGTTGTTCAGGTTTGTGTACTACTAGTAAATGTGGTAGGAAATTATTGTTACCTATTGCTGTTTTCCCTGGTCAGACGTGTGGTAGTAGAAGGGAAGTTGTCCAATTTAGGGCACAGTGTTGAGTCCAGAGTCTTCACTTGCTCCTTGTAAGGCACCACAGCTGAAGGCTTTTGCAGGGGGACCATACTGGCTCCCAGTACAAGTATGAAGCTTGGAATAGTCTGGCCAAGGCTGTCTCCAGTACAGCTGGCATTCCACACACTGAAGAACAGTGTAGGCATCATTTTAATGACCTGAAAAGGCACAAAAGGGATACACTCAACCAGTGACTAGATGAGTTCAGGACTGTCACAGTTGTCTAAGTATACTGATAAACAGAATTTATAGCAGAGAGAAAGCTGAATATAGGCAAGACTAGGATGCATAATGCTCCTCTCTTGTTCATTCTTTTTATTCCACAGCCAACCCAGAAATTATGGCAAATAGAGAGGCCCAAGATGAGAATCTAGAGAGACTAAGGGAACCAAGGGATATGCATGCAGCGCAATATAACTATTATTTTAGATAAATTATTTATTTTCTATGTAGTTGTAGCAAAGTAAGCATGCATATCCTAACTGTAAAATAGGTATGCATGCCTCAGTCTGTAGCACAAGCCAACTGTAGGAGTCAAGTCTAATACTGTAGTCAGAAGTTGTGGGTTCATGTACCACAAGTAATAAATATATAGTAAAAATCCTTTAAAAATATTACATAATTTAATTTTAACAGAAGTGATAAAACTTCATCTATCTAACTGGACCAAGCATATGTGTAATATAGGCACATTGCAAGGATTCCTTTGAGCAATCCTTATTTATTTATTTATTTATTTATTTTACATTTGTTAACTGGGCTAGTCCAGCTGGATACATGTCCATTTTCAGTGGAGGCCAGAGGAGAAAAGCTCCACTACAATACTAAATTAATACTTTAAAAAATCAAATAAAAATAAAAAGATATGATAGAATAAACATACAATTACAGCCTGCTACATTGAGTATGGGAATTACATACTTTGCTAGCATGGACAGAAGATAAGGTAAAAATTTACATACACAATTGCACTGCAAGAATAGTTGAAGCATAACTTATATTTATGATGGGAAAAAGCACTCAGCTAGGAGAGGAGATTTAAATTGCAAAAGAAGGAAATAAGAAGGATGGGTGGTGGAGAAAGCAGATAATATGGGAGGAAAGAAAAGAAAAGGTTAGTCAGGGTTATGGCAAGAGCATAGCCAGTGGTTGGAAAGATTTACAATTTGTAGTTGTTAAGAAGTATACTTAAATGTAAAATGTGAGATAAAATATTTTATAATTCGATAATGCATTGTATGTCATATATGATGGTACTAATTTTATCTCTTTGTTTCTCTCACCGCAACCCTTTTCTCTCTTTTTTCTATGCGTCATCAAAACATTTCCATGCCATCCATCTCTGACAAATCACAGAATAATTTACAGTACAGGCAGGTAGGCCAACCCCCATGGCTCAGCCTGCCCCTGCTCCACTGGTTTCTGCACCAACACCCAGCACATGGGTCCCAACCTGGCAGCACTACCTCTGCTACTCCTGCACTACCTGAGTCTTCCAGATCAGGTAGCATTACCCCAGCAGCTGGTGCTTTGGTACCCTCCATGAATAGTAGGAGAGGTTGGGATTTTATCCTTCACAAGGAAATGCCAGGGTAGGTATGTAGGGTCATGCACAGCACCACTGGAGCATGCCTATGTCAGATGGATAGACTTCTCTCACTTATGGTCCATAGGAGAAGACTTCAAGCACTCCTGCAGATAGTGGAATAAGAAAACAGTGATGACAGTCCTGTGGGTAAGGACTAGAGTCTCACTGTCCCTATGTTTGTCATGCATGGGCATCTGTTGTCCCTTCCCTAACCTCAGTCATGGTGTCCCTCAACCTTTTGTGCCCATCACTGTCCCTGTGTCTTGTTTTGTTTGTCCTGTTTGCATCTGCTTCTTCACCTACCCTATGTACTCAATTCAGAAATATATATATGTCTCTTATCCAACATTCCTCTCTTACTGAAGTAAAAAAATACTGGGCACCTGTCCCACAAAAAAATATATCATCCCATACAAAGCTCTCCATTTCAGACACGTCTCTTAACACACTTGATACAGTCCAATTGGCTATTCAACTTCATTGCATCATTGCCACCACTGTTTTTTGAGGTGACAGTCCAAATTCAGCTAATATTCTGTACATATTTTCATGCTACACTGTTGAAGAAGTGGATAGCTATGGGTCTTTCCTACCTCCCTCCTGCACATTTGTATATTGCTTTCCCTTTGTTCTTTACCCTTCTTGCACTTCACTTTTTGTCCTTAGTGTTTGTGCAGAGTTTGGTATTGAGCAACAATGCCAAACACTGGTGAATGACTTTTCAATGGTGTGGTTACCTCTGTGCAATGTCACTTAAACATGTTGTGCTAAGGTAACACAAGGTGAATGTAGAATAAAGAATTATTTTATTGCATTATAACTAGATATTTAAAACTATTCAATACACATGGATTTGAACCGTATATTATCTGGGCTCCAAAAGAAATGTGTCAGTGCATTTACACCTGCTGCCACAGAGTCAGCCAAGCAGCAGGTGTATTTCATACACTTAGTACTCAGAAATCTCATATTTTTATCAATGAGGCAGAGGCTCATGCATGCTTGCTGCTTAATTATGTGAAAACAGGGAAAGC
This sequence comes from Protopterus annectens, assembly GCF_019279795.1. Classification (NCBI taxonomy): domain Eukaryota; kingdom Metazoa; phylum Chordata; order Ceratodontiformes; family Protopteridae; genus Protopterus; species Protopterus annectens. The sequence continues at coordinate 812,173,186 of NC_056746.1, forward strand.
AATAAAAATGTGCATCTCACACACGCAAACACTTTGCCATCAATTGCACAAACCAGCTGCTCAACAGTGCGCTATTGAAAGTTTACATTAGCATGTATTACTTATGTTTACTGTCCATTTCGTCTGCATGCCATGATAGTACATGTAAAATAAAAATGGAGGGCACTTTTTAAGAAAAGAGCACATATCTACGCTGCAGCCATCTGTTACCTCCTCCCATGCACTTCAGACTTGGTCTGTCAGTACTTGTTCACAAATATATCAACTACACTACAGAAATAAATAACAAATACTTTCTTATATGCCATACACATCTTTATAATGACAATATGCATTCAGATTTTCCATTACTTGTAGTGTGGACAGCTGTTTGCAAATAGTTTGCAAACCTGACTTTTTAAGGTATACTTGCACACTGGAAACACAACAGCAAATGCAACACTTTGCACACTCATCAATATGATAACATGCAGATCTTTAATATCTTGACAATTGTGCCTGGCTAGCTATCCATTTCACACAGGCCTCCCAACATCTCCTCTCAAACAGCCAATGCTGAGTTAGTTCATCCACAATAAATTGTCCTGCAGTCTTGTAAAAGCCAGACCTGTGCCATGGTGCTTGCATTCAGTACTGAGTTCTCTAGTCTGTGTACTTAAGTAGGGGTTCTAATCCCACTGCAGTCAACTTGTGCATCTGTGTGTCTGTCTAGTATGAAGAGCATAATTGTGTATCCTGCAATCATCACTACAATCCATGGAGTACCAATATTTTGACAGTTGGACATGCCTACATATCCATTTCATGCAGACCTCCCAACATCTTCTTTCAAACATCCAATGATGATGTTACCCACTTTAAATTGTTCTGCATCCTTGTAAAAGTCAGACTTGTGGTGTGGTGTTTGCATTAAATACAGTGGTCTGTTGTAAGTGTAGTTATATATATAGGTAGGGGTTCTGTTCTCACTGCAGTCAAGTTTGTGTGTGTTTCTTCACTTGGTTGACATTAGAGAGAGATTTTACACCAGCATTTGGGATACTGTTATTACCATCTTCCTCTCAACAGACTCTGCTGATGTCATCAGTTAGAGCTGTCCACCAAGCATGTTTTGTTAATGTCACAGGCTAGGTTAAGATCCCTAGAGCAAGTGACTGTTGTGCCATTAAATTTGCAGATGTGCAGCATTTCCATCAGGGCAGGGTTAGAGACTGGCCTATAGGCTAGGTACAAGTCACCTCTCAGCAGCCTATATGAAATGGGGGGGGGGGGGTGTTGTGGGAATTCCACTTTGCAAAAGGCAATATTAATGGCATGCTTTTGCATTTAGTTTTAGACCATGTAGCTTGGGCATCAGTCATTTCTCTGTGTTAGCCTCTCCTGCAATATGTTAACATCATTGGGTGATTCAATGATTGTACCAAAGTTGCAGTCATCATTAAACTTGGTAAGCCAAAGGCCATCTCATTTAGCTTGGACTTCCAAGAAATAGATTCTGAATGGTAAAGGGCCCAGCACAGATCCTTGTGGTACGCTACTAGTGATGGCTCTACCTGTTGAAGTTGAGTTACTAGCTTTGACAGTATGTGTTCTGTCAGTGAGACAATTGGCTAAGTAAAAGTCAGACTTGTGCTGTGGTGCTTGCATTAAATACAGAGGTCTGTAGTCAGTGTACTTATATATATATATATATATATATATATATATATATATATATATATATATACTAAAATCACCATGAATCATGCAAATAATAGATCAAGAGGGAGTTATGATATTATAACCTCGTTTATTACGAGATATACTAATGACAATAGGAAAGTGGTGGACATAATAAGCAAACATTGGAGTGTACTCACTATAGATGCTAAAACATTGAATATAGTGGGACATAAACCAAGATTCAACTATAGAAATAGTAAGAATTTAAAAAGGCTATTATGTAAGGAACACACAAAAGATAGAATCAATAGATTAAGTATAAATAAAATGTGTACTTTTTGCTGTATGAGATGCAACATGTGTAGATATATAACATTGGAACAACATTTTGTTCACCCTACCATGATGTTTGAGTTTAAACCTAAGTTTTATGCTACATGCAATAGTAAGAATCTAATTTATTTAGCTACATGCACAAAATGTACAGGGTTTTATGTGGGCATGACAGCGAGGAGGTTAAAAGACAGAATATATAATCATATGTACGATATCAGGAAAATGAACAACCAGAACGCGCTGGTCAGACATGTTAGTTTAAATGTAGGTCATACTTTTAGGTTCAGGGTATTACAGATGATACTGCAGAATAAACGAGGGGGTAGTAACCTGAACCACTTAGAATCGATTGAGCTTGAATGGATCTTTAGAATGAGAGCACATGTAGAACCAGGGCTCAACCAGTCTATTAGCATTAAACCAATACTAGATGCACGTATTTAGATGTATTTTTGGATTCAACTATATATATATATATATATATATATATATATTGTATTTTTATATTATATATTATATATATTATTAATATTCCCTTCATTAATGTTTTAAGAGGTAATGAATTATAAGCACTGGACATGCCTAAGGACCCAAATTTATACCCTGGGTTTAGATGTATGTCAGTACACATATTTTAGTAAATAGTATTTTGATATATTTTATATATTTTTTTCATCGGATAGTGTAATATGATGTTCCAAATTGTGTTTTGTTTAAATTATTATTTCAAACTAATTTTTAGTCAGTTAATTATTACTTTATATTACTTATCACATTGCATTTTTTGTATTCAAGATACATACACACATTTCATTATATATGATTCACTTTATATCTGGCTTTCAACTAGGAGCTGGTTGCCTTAAAATATTGCTTGCTCAATCAATCAATTATTGAATTCAATTATTGAATCCATTATTCAATTATTTGGTTGTGCAGTTAGTATTTAAGAACTGTTTGAAAATGTGTTTGTGAAATCTGAAGAAGCATGCCTGTGTAGCATGTGAAAGCACTCATTTTATCCCATTTTGTTTTACTTCGATATTAAATACTGGTTTTATAACATCGTGGTGGTTGTGTCCAGTTTTGGTTTTGATACTTTTCTCTTTGGGAATTACAACCTTCAGAGGGTAGCAGCACTTATTTTTCATTTTGGTTCCTGTTTCTGTGCTGGCTACTTTCACACGATGGAAAGCACAGCTATAGAATTGGACTATAATCCTGACAATGCCTCCAGGAGTTCAAGGTGGTACAACATTGTAAAAATGCAGAATAATCCCTTGCTGGGTTTAGAGCTACATCATTTATCAACGCTGACTACTGCAGGTACTGTGGATAATTTGAGAGAGTTTAATGACTTGCTTAGAGAGCTGGAGAATGGTCTATACAAATTGCAAAGGTTATTATGGCAGAGAAGGCATATGGAGGCATGCCTTCATTTTCATATTGTACCCAGAGGCATGAGAATTTTATGCATGCCTACTTATGGTAATAATCATCCCGAATTGTTGAAGAGATGGCAGAAATTAAATCTAGAATTAAGTTTCAATTATATAAAATTATTGATTGAATATTTCTCCCCTATTGAAGTGGAACTTACACAAAAAGTAGAGTCTCTGAATAGAGATTTACAACACCGCTTCAAGGGAGCGATGTTCGAGAAAAGAATTGATAGCGTTTACACTCAGGTCACATTATATAGTGACAGGTTACAGCAAGTCAAATATATTAAGCTGCAATGCGATCACAAGGATTTTCTGCTTGGTCAGGTGTTTGTTTGGCTCAAATACAATCAACATTCAGGGCAAACATCGGACAATAATGATGTTCCCCAAACTTTAGATAAAGAAAAGGCATATGTCTATGAACCTGATATAACAACAGAAACAGTCTCAACTGCTGTTTGCAATGAGGAAAGTAAAGGTTCACACAGTATTAACGTGATTACGTCATCAAAAGAGCAACGTGATGATGTTGCATCCTTTGCTCTTCCCTGTAACCAAGAGGCCTTAATGGAGTCGAGAGACAGTGAAGGACCAGGAGCAAGACCGAAGGTATCATCTAGGAAGCCGGAAGATTTTTTTCCATTACCGCTGAAGTTCTGTGACAGAGAAAGGGACAGATCATACAGTCGTGGTCACCAGAAACGCAAGTTTGCAAGGGACAACTTCAGCGTGAGACGAAGGTTACAAAGTTGAACCAGCTGGTCTACATTTTTTCATGACTTGAACTCACTACTGCCGACTATTCCCTTTTAAATAAGGGACTATCTTTTATTCCTTCTCAGGCAAGTAAACTCAGCGAACTTTTAGTCGATCTCAGACTTTTTGGACGCTCAGTGGCATTAAAGTTAATGCACTCTAACAATAAAAATAATAATGATTGTTTGATAGATCGTTTTAAACGTAAAAGTTCTTTTTGTCCACAAATACCAACTAATGTTGAATGTTATATTAATCTATGTCAGAATGATTTTTATGCATATTTTTCTAAACAAGGACCTAGATGCATGTACTTTAATTTAAGCCAAGAAGAGAGAAGCTCCTTGAGTAACCTAACTTCTAATAATGACATAGTAATAAAACCTGCTGATAAGGGGGGAGGGATAGTGGTAATGGATGATGTATATTATGACCATGAAATGCTGACTTTGCTATGTGATATTAATACTTATGTAGAGATAGGTTTTGGATCACTCATGAAAACCATTAATAAAGTATATGATGATATTTATGATTTATCGATGTGCAGGCAGGTCACCAAGAAGCTATATGATTTTTTTCTGGTTGAATTTCCCACAATACCATGTATTAAGGGCCTTCCCAAAATACATAAAAATGTTTTTCCCCTCCCCATGAGACCTGTTGTAGCAGGTGAGGGCTGGGTGACTGAAAGGATATCACAATATCTAGAGAGCGTACTAGGACCTATTGTTCGTAACATTCCGAGCATCTTAAAAGATAGCTACCAGCTAATCTATGATATATCAGCCATCAAGGATAAATTTAAAGATACTTCTTACTTAATGGTAACTTTAGATGTAAGGAATTTATTTACAGCAATCCCCAATGACTACGGCATAGAAGGCGTTAGGGGTATGCTATCAATAACAGAAGGGGTAACGAATGAACAAGGGATATTGGTATGTACTTTATTGGATACCATTCTCAACAATAATGTGTTTATATATCGTGATAAACTTTATGCACAAAAGTGGGGGGTAGCAATGGGCACCCCCTGTGCCAACTCTTACGCGAACTTAGTGTTACATTATTGGGAGAGGGAGTTTTTATTTAGTAGCACATATTACCAACAAGTGCTACTATATAAAAGATTTGTTGATGGCATACTACTGTTTTGGAAAGGAACTGAGGTGGATCTCTTAGAGTTTATCAGTTTCTTGGAGTCGACTACTGATTTTTTGAGATTTACCTCAGAAATTTCTGCAAGAGAGGTATGTTTCCTGGATGTTAAAATAACCAGGATGATGGATGGTGGTCTCTCCACAAGTCTATACAGAAAACCTTGTTGGAGGAATACACTTTTATGTTATAGTAGCATGCACCCCAGACATGTCTTTCTTAATGTGGTAAAAGGACAGTTTGTCAGAATATATAGGTTATGTAAAGAGAATCCTGACCTACAGAGGCAGCTTGATGATCTACACACCCTGTTTTTAGACAGGGGGTATAATGATTCTATGATAAATAAAGTTAGATGCTCTATTATGGTTAATATAAATGAGAATACTAAAATCACCATGAATCATGCAAATAATAGATCAAGAGGGAGTTATGATATTATAACCCCATTTATTACGAGATATACTAATGACAATAGGAAAGTGCTGGACATAATAAGCAAACATTGGAGTGTACTCACTATAGATGCTAAAACGTTGAATATAGTGGGACATAAACCAAGATTCAACTATAGAAATAGTAAGAATTTAAAAAGGCTATTATGTAAGGAACACACAAAAGATAGAATCAATAGATTAAGTATAAATAAAATGGGTACTTTTTGCTGTATGAGATGCAACATGTGTAGATATATAACATTTGAACAACATTTTGTTCACCCTACCATGATGTTTGAGTTTAAACCTATGTTTTATGCTACATGCGATAGTAAGAATCTAATTTATTTAGCTACATGCGCAAAATGTACAGGGTTTTATGTGAGCATGACAGCGAGGAGGTTAAAAGACAGAATATATAATCATATATACGATATCAGGAAAATGAACAACCAGAATGCACTGGCCAGACATGTTAGTTTAAATGTAGGTCATACTTTTAGGTTCAGGGTGTTACAGATGATACTGCAGAATAAACGAGGGGGTAGTAACCTGAACCACTTAGAATCGATTGAGCTTGAATGGATCTTTAGAATGAGAGCACATGTAGAACCAGGGCTAAACCAGTCTATTAGCATTAAACCAATACTGGATGCACGTATTTAGATGTATTTTTGAATTCAACTATATATATATATATATATATATATATATATATATATATATATATATATAGATATATATATATATTGTATTTTTATATTATATATTATATATATTATTAATATTCCCTTCATTAATGTTTTAAGAGGTAATGAATTATAAGTGCTGGACATGCCTAAGGACCCAAATTTATACCCTGGGTTTAGATGTACGTCAGTACACGTATTTTAGTAAATAGTGTTTTGATATATTTTATATATTTTTTACATTGGTAGTGTAATATGATGTTCCAAATTGTGTTTTGTTTAAATTATTATTTCAAACTAATTTTTAGTCAGTTAATTATTACTTTATATTACTTATCACATTGTATTTTTTGTATTCAGGATACATACACACATTTCATTATATATGATTCACTTTATATCTGGCTTTCAACTAGGAGCTGGTTGCCTTAAAATATTGCTTGCTCAATCAATCAATTATTGAATTCAATTATTGAATCCATTATTCAATTATTTGGTTGTGCAGTTAGTATTTAAGAACTGTTTGAAAATGTGTTTGTGAAATCTGAAGAAGCATGCCTGTGTAGCATGTGAAAGCGCTTATCTTATCCTATTTTGTTTTACTTCGATATTAAATACTGGTTTTATAACATCGTGGTGGTTGTGTCCAGTTTTGGTTTTGATACTTTTCTCTTTGGGAATTACAACCTTCAGACGGTAGCAGCACTTATTTTTCTTTATCTTTTTTTCTTTATATATATATATATATATATATAGGTAGAGGTTCTGTTCTCACTACAGTCAATTTTGTGTGTGTTTCTTCACTTGAATAACATTAGAGAGAGATTTTACACCAATATTTGGGATACTGCTATTACCATCTTCCTCTCAACAGACTGTGCTGATGTCATCAGTTAGAGCTGTCCGTCAGGCATGTTCTGTTAATGTCACCCGCTAGGTTAAGATCCCTAATGTTGTGCCATTAAATTTGCTGATGTGCAGCATTTCCATCAGGGCAGGGTTAGAGACTGGCCTATAGGCCAGGCACAAGTCACCTCTCAACAGCCTATATGAAATGGAGTACAGTGACAGGGCTTTCAGTCTATCCATGTACATCATGACATGGTTTCTAGGCCCTGTATTTTCTTGTTGAGAAACCTCTGTGGTTTCTCCAGCTGCTGCTTCATGTGTCAGGTGAGGTACATGCAAAAGGAAGCATTGTATTCTATTACTACAGTGGTGTTATAACATTCTTAGACCTGGATGCGATACCTTGATTTATGTGGTGCAAGATTAGAAAGCTTTCCTTACCACTGTTGGAAAGATGGTGGTCGAAGTTCAGATTTCTATCTACCTGTGTTCCCAGGTCTTGTGCCACTGGGTTTGAGATTAGGGGGGTGTTGTCAATACTGTAATTAGCAGGGAATTACACTTTGTAAAAGGAAATATTAATGGCAAGTTTTTGCATTTAGTTTTAGACCATGTGGCTTGGGCACCAGTCATTTGTCCATGTTAACCCCTCCTGTAATATGTTAACATTGTTGGGTGACTCAGTGATTGTACCCAAGTTGCAGTCATCATTAAACATGATAAGCCAAAGGCCATCTAATTTAACTTGGACTTGCAAGAAATATATTCTGAATGGTAAAGGGCCCAGCACAGATCCTTGTGGCACACTACTGGTGATGGCTCTACCTGTTGAAGTTGAGTTACCAGCTTTGATAGTATGTGTTCTGTCAGTGAGACAATTGGCTAAGTAAAAGTCAGACTTGTGCTGTGGTGCTTGCATTAAATACAGAGGTCTGTAGTCAGTGTACTTATATATGTATAGGTAGGGGGTCTGTTCTCATTGCAGTCAAGTCTGCGTGTGTTTCTTCACTTGATTGACATTAGAGAGAGATTTTATACCAGTATTTGGGATACTGCTATTACCATCTTCCTCTCAACAGATTCTGCTGATGTCATCAGTTAGAGCTGTCCGTCAGGCATGTTCTGTTAATGTCACAGGCTAGGTTAAGATCCCTAGAGTGAGTGACTGTTATGCCATTAAATTTGCTGATGTGCAGCTTTTCCATCAGGGCAGGGTTAGAGACTGGACTATAGGCCAGGCACAAGTCACCTCTCAACAGCCTATATGAAATGGAGTAGAGTGACAGGGCTTTCAGTCTATCCATGTACATCATGACATGGTTTCTAGGCCCTGTATTTTCTTGTTCAGAAACTGTGTGGTCTCTCCAGATGCTGCTTCATGTGTCAGGTGAGGTACATGCAAAAGGAAGTATTGTATTCTATTACTACAGTGGTGTTATAACATTCGTAGACCTGGATGCGATACCCTGATTTATGAAGTGCAAGATTAGATAGATTTCCTTACCACTGTTGGAAAGATGGTGGTCAAAGTTCAGATTTCTATCTACCTGTGTTCCCAGGTCTTGTGCCACTGGGTTTGAGCTTAGGGGAGTGTTGTCAATACTGTAATTAGCAGGGAATTACACTTTGTAAAAGGCAATATTAATGGCATGCTTTTGCATTTAGTTTTAGACCATGTGGCTTGGGCACCAGTCATTTGTCTGTGTTAACCCCTCCTGTAATATGTTAACATTGTTGGGTGACTCAATGATTGTACCCAAGTTGCAGTCATCATTAAACTTGGTAAGCCAAAGGCCATCTAATTTAGCTTGGACTTGCAAGAAATAGATTCTGAATGGTAAAGGGCCCAGCACAGATCCTTGTGGTATGTTACTGGTGATGGCTCTACTGGTTGAGTTACCAGCTATGACAGTATGTGTTCTGTCAGTGAGACAATTGGCTAACCATCTGGTGATGTAAGGGTTAATCCCCAGCTGGGAGAGTTGATGATATCTGAGTGGGGGATTGTGTCAAAACCCTTGGCCAGATCAAGATAGGTGGTATGCAGTATCTTACCTTCATCCAGGGCTTTGGTGACTTTCTAAAAGAAGCCTACTAGGTTTAATAAACATGATCTACCCATAAAAAGGTAATATCATAATGCACTCACAAAGCCAAACCAAGAACAGTTAAAAGAAAACGGTACCAAGAAAAAAGGTAATACCATAATGCACTCACAAAGCCAAACCAAGAACAGTTCAAAGAAAATGGTACCAAGAAAAAAGGTAATACCATAACGCACTCACAAAGCCAAGCCAAGAACAGTTCAAAGAAAACGGTACCAAGAAAAAAGGTAATAATATTACCTTTTTTCTTGGTACCGTTTTCTTTGAACTGTTCATGATCTACCCATAACAAAGCCAGATTGGGTTGGGTCTAGAGCTTAAAGGTCATGTATGTCCTTGTTGATAAGGTCCATGATGGTTCTTTCCATGGCCTTACAGATGAGATTGGTTAGTCTTATAGGTCTATAGTTCCCAGGGTGGGTTGATGGCTCCCTGTGTGCAATGGGATTACTGCTGCTGTTATTCACTCCTCTGGAACAAAGCTACTTCTTAGGCTATGATTAAAGAGGATACTAACTTGGTCCACTAGGTCCTGTTTTAGATTGCTTAGTAAGCAACCTGGAATGTTGTCTGGTACCACTGGGGCGATGTTTTTAGCCTTGGAGAGTGCAGATACTAGGCAGATGACTGGTGACAGGTATGCTTTGGGGTATGGCCCATGAGGCCAGGGGTTTGAAGTTTGTGCCATATTTGTCAGCTAGCAGGTTGGCAATATCCTCCAGTGCAGCTTCATGTTTACACTCCTAGCATTAAGCATCAGAACTTTGTGTTTGCCTCCAGTGGATGTTGTTACATTGGAACTTTTGTTGCTTTGATATTACCTAAAAAAGGCAATATGGGAAGGCAAGCACCTTTGCCAGTATCTGACACCCTAGAGGACACTGGTACAGACCATCTCTAGCAAAGCAGAATGGCTTGTAGACCATGTCATCTCAGGCTGAGAGATACTGGATCCCCTGGACTGACACCAAAAGCTAAGCCATTTGCTGAAGTCCATCATCTGTTGTTTATATTGTGACATCATCCTAGGTGAAGGCAGAATTCTGCCTAGGGCTAGGTTCATAGCTGCCTGGGATATATAATGTGCAATTTCAGTCATATGCCTCTTCATATAGTCCAGAGAGGTACATCTCAAGTAATTCACCCCAACATGAACTATGGCAGAGTCATAGCAGTACTTGTTGAGTGATGTGAGTGACATGGTATGAATAAGTGTATGTATATTGTTGGCATATTAGGACATGTGTTGTAGTGGAGCAGATCAACCATCAACACAGTTGACATTCCACCATCACAGTGACAATTGCAGTATGGCATAGTTGTGCAATTGTCTACATACCATCATTAAATGCTCTGTGACACACATCAGTATAAATTCATATTGATTACATGGTTACATAAGTCTTGTCTCATATATATGTTGTTAATATGTGATATATCACATTTTTTTGACACAACTGCAACCTTGGGGAATTCATTGTATGTGCAGTTGTGTTACTAGAACCAAAGATTATTGAGTGGGTCAGCAACACCATTGTGTGACTATTAGCATTTATGTCAGTAAACTTTCTGCATGAGCAACAAACAAATGATCTGTAATGTATCATGGTATGGCATCAGGCTGCTCAAACACAGCTTGCTCATGAAACACATATAGGCATATGTTGTGCAGTTGATGTAAGTACATGACACTGGTACAGTTGTACCACTGTGTGCATGGTACCAGTGTGTGAAATGGGATGAATAAACATGGTTGTATTTGTAGGTCTTTTTCACAAATCATGTATTCCAGTACAATTGAAATGTTAAGTCAAACACACAAGTAAGCACAGATGTGCATGTGGATGCCACCAGACATACCCAACCAGAGTGAATAGATAATCTGCTAGCTGAGTATTTATCTCACATGTCACACCCCATCTCCACTGTCCATCAGACAAAGTATAGATGCAAACCTTACTCAGTTTCTGTGCTATGGGGGACAGCACAACTGTGCACTCTTTATGTCTAATAACACAGAATCAGTGGGTCATGACAGCGTCACAGATTGCCTATAGCATGACTCAGAACATGGACCTACCAGACACAGTTGGGTCTGTACTTCAACACAGCCTCCAAATAGCATATGTTCCTGTAGAAGCGTGTACATCAACATGCATACATCTGACTGGGTCGGGGGTCAGCATCTGATGCATGCATGTATAGACACATCTTGACTCTCCTCATCTGTGAAGTAGACCAACATGTCATCATAGACCTTTTCTAAATGTACTCTGGTAATATCCTGGATGCATGTGAAACACATGTGTGATTGGTTTATGCTACATCCATGTCTGTTACATCTGTTAGATGTCCTCAAAAGGTCAACAGGCTCATGCATGATGACAACACTGTCATCCTGCAAAACTTGACCAGGCCAAGGCATATGACACAAATCCACACTGAGGTATTACTGCAACACTGTCACAAATGGGCAGTATATGTCACCAAGTGGGTAGACCACTGGATCAAGTACGTGACATCTAAATATGTTGAAGTGTTTGAAATGTTTCTAGAGTTCAGTGATCAGGTCCATACCTCAGGCCCTTTCCTCTCCTTTATTTAAGTCACAGATGTCAAGCATGACATACACATACTGTGCCTAAATGCCTAAGCAGCTGTCTGCTGGACTGCAGATTGTGTACAATCATCGAATCCAATTGTGATATTAGTATAATACAGACAGGATCAACACACACAAAAGACTGCTGCCACAGCCATGAAGACACATGAGATGAAACAAAATCATGGGGGATTTGTTACATTATAAAAGCAAATGTACAATCCAATGATAATGTAGACAGCACACCCGTATGAGCAGACCAAGTGGTATCTCATCTGTGTATTGAGGTAGATGGTGTGCAGAACAACCACCATCCTTTGCCTACAGTGTTGAATACTCCCTTGTATGTAACACAACTCCTGAGTATGTGCAGGATATCCACGCCAAAGGCCATTATACTTCCATAGTTCACAGCCTTCATCACACCAATAAATGATTACAATGCACCCTTTTTTATGCATCTCCTTACACATCTTCCAAGGATGCATAACTTAAATGCACCACATTTGCCAAGGTGAGCTCCCACATATCTTACTGGCCACACCTAGGTATTCTTTTTGTTGCATAAACATTAATGTCTGATGGTGCAGAACCGCCATCAAGGTATTATACCAGATTCATGTGTGATACCTGTTCCTGTGATGCACACAGTACATACATAGCTGATTGACAAAGTTGATGGCATGAGTTACACACACACATATATATATATATATATATATATATATATATATATATATATATATATATATATATGTATATATTTATATATATATGCCATGCACATCTGTCAACTAGTCTGAATTGATCATTATCTTACATACAGGTATAGCAGTGTTCTCCTAATACCTCCAGCAGATGTTGCAGTGTGAAGACGGTTTGCTTGATTCCATTCATAGATTGCTGACAACTCATAATAGTTGCACAAGTGTGTTCATGCAGAACCATCTATGATAACTCACAATCAAATATGTTATGTCAGAGACATGGGATTACTGCTGGTTTTATTCTGATATTGTCCATGATTGTCTGTGCTTCTGTGTACTGTTGTTCGTGAACCTGTAACTATGTGCCCCCTTTGGAGGAGACCTCTGCTGACATTACAGTCATGTTCAGGTAACTCATTTTGCACAGCTTCATAATACGCATCTAACCCCTATTGTATATAACATCCCTGATATATGTTCACTTCATTGTTCATGTCAGGATGCTTATATCACAATGAAATCTTCTCCACTGTTATGTCACCTTGTGCGTGAATCACATAATATGCATTCCCCCTACTATCACTAGGGATCAAGTTCTTAATGTTCTTTCTAAGACCAAGAACTCTGCACCAATGGGCCAGACAATATCCCAGGATTCCTTCTAAATAGCATGAAACATGACCTATCAGGGCCTCAGGAATTACTATTTAACTGTAGCCTCCAAACAGGCTTCATGCCTCATGAATAGAGAAAGGCAATGGTCATCCCTCTTTGTAAAGATGGGCCATCTACAGACCCTGGAAAGTACAGACCCATAAGTCTCACTAGTTTTATATGTAAAGCCATGGAAAGAATTATCATGGAGATGACCAACAGAGATATAGTAAACCTCCAGACACTGGACCCAACCCAGTTTGGTTTCGTCAAGCGCAGATCATGCCTACTCAACCTGGTGGACTTCTTTGAGAAGGCCACCAAAGCAATGGATGAGGGGAAAAATTGTTCACACTGCCCACCGTGACCTGACCAAGGCATTTGACACAGTACTTCACTCGTACATTGTTGACAAACACAAGAGGTTAGGTACAAACCCATATGTCACCATATGTATGTATGATAGCCAAGTGGCTCACAGACAGGATCCAGGAAGTTAGAACTGGGGAGTCCACCTCTACAAAGAGGCCAGTCACAAGTGGAATCCCTCAGGGATCAGTCCTTGGACCGCTGCTTTTTGGCATTTACTTCTCAGAAGTCAAGGCCAATGTCAGTGGTCTCTGGCTGACTAAATTTGTAGATGATTGCAAATTCCGAGATGCCACTGAATCTCACACTGACACAGATGTTCTCTAGGATGGGCTGACACAGACAAACAACTGGTGTCAGAGCCATGGACTAAACCTAAATGCCAAGAAATGCATAATAGTATCCTTTGGGAAGTCATCCATCCATGGTAACTATCATATTGAAAACACACCCCTTAGAGTTGACCCAGTAGTCAGGGACTTAGGGACACACATAGATAGTAATTGAGCCTTTGACCATCATGTGTCTACAGTGGTGAGGAAAGCATTCTATATTGCACAACTTATAAACAAAGGTGTGGCATCTAAGTCCAAGGAAGTCACTGTTTCACTGTATTTGGCATTCATCAGACCTATCATTGAGTACAATGCCCTCTTTGGTATGTACCTAACCAGGCATATACAAAACTGTAATGTCCACAGAGATTTCTCACTAAACAAATATAGGACGTAAGTAAAATGTCCTATGCAGACCACCTCAAGGCCCTATCCCTGTATTTTGTCTCCTACAGGCTTTTGAGGTGAGATCTATGCCTGGCATAAAGGGCATTGTCAGACCCCACTCTGATGGACCTCCTGCATATCCACAAAACAAACAGCACCAGAATTACCCATTCAAAAGACTTAAATCTTGCCTTTGATATAAATAGGTCCTGCTGGAGAGATAGGTATGTAACCTAGAGACTACCCTGTCTATTTAACAGGCTCCCCATCCACGTGAAGCAGAGTTTCTCCCTAACCCAATTCAAGTGCAATTTGGACAATTGGATGGGAAACCGGAAATTTATCCCTGGTTTGGCATGTATGTCTATAATTGACACAGGTAACCTGTAAATGGTTCATCTCCCAAAACCATGCTTACACTTATCAAGGGTATCAGAACTTGTCATAGATGTGGAATGCATGGCTAGGCTTAAAAAGGCCCTTGTGGTCATTATCTTAGTAAACACCTATGAACCTTTTCACTGTGCAGTCTGTACTGTATAATGTCAATATGAGATTGGTGCTTCTGCTACAACTGTCTTCATTGACATGCCTCATCTGCTGTACATCAAGATGTTTTACCTGTCCTCTTTCTGGTGTTCATTCCTGCAATTCATTTGTGTGTACCTATTCAATACACCCACTTCCCTTGACTGTTTATTTTTAATGGCAGCCTATATACCATTACAGATCATTTACACAACTTTTGTTCAGTATGCCTGTCAAGGGTTTCCACAATAGTCTGTACTGTATACATTTTCATATAATGTATTGGAACTACATACATTGCTTTCTTCATAACATTGGTAATCTTTCTGGCATATTGCTCAAACACGCTGACCTAGTTTGCTTGTAGGTCTACATGTCTGATGCTTTCTGTGTTGCTTTATATGGTTTCTTGGCCAGCAACACTGTTGCTAGCCACAAAACCATGCTTGTTTACATTTAAACATGGTGTACTGCATGAATATATAATTAGCACTGCTTCTCACAATGCAAACATGTAAACTCCATGTAGGCTTCTTGCTAAGCCTACACAGAGGTTATTGAATCCCCACGATTGTCTAAGGATCAGTATGAGCCCAGCTACTATTTGCCATCTACATAAATGCATTCAGAATTTTTCTGTCTCATAGGAATTTGGCACAGAATTTCCTGTTTTCAAATAACCAAAACCAAACTCCAGTGTGTTAACTGCCTTACTCAGTCAGCAATACTCTTTCTATGCTGTTTGTTTGGCTCCTGAATTGCTGATTTTCTTTTAGCTGTAAATTGTACTTGCATAATACCAGTCCCACACAGAGTTGCATGCCTAAGGGTAAACTCTTCCCTATACTTATTTCCTCTTTGTTCAGATTCATCTTCAGCACATTCTGTACTTACTTGCTTTTTCGCAACAGTGACAGTGTCTTTTTTGTTTTAGGCATGCTCAAGCTGATTGACTTCTGCTGTCACAGGAAGCATTGTAGATAACCTACTTGTACAAAATAGAAACACAATACCAAACAGAAGTAGAGCTAATAAATTCTTTTACTGCACAATCAATCTGGTACCTCTGCAGTTTTGCCTTCAATGGACATTTTAGTGCAAAGTGTAATTCACTTAAATACATTTCAAAAAACCCCAACATCCAGTTAAATGTATTCACTTACATTCAACCATGATTAACCCTTTGATGACTGTTCAAAATATACATAAATAAAAATATCAAAGTTTTCAAAAGTTTAGGTAAATAAAACTTATCAAAATTTTTTTAACATTTAGTAACTTTACAAATAATATTATTTAATCAAACAAAAATAGAATATTCAATAAAAAATCAATTCATATTAAAATATTCAATATTCAATAGAAAATTCATTAATATTTCATCAAATTCATTAAACAGAATTTAATACAAGCAATAATCACAAATGGGCACTCAGATCATAGCTGAACAATCTTAATAAATTCATACAGGATGCCTAATCAGTCTTACCTAAATACAAGATGCTTGACTTTATTAAACTTGATACATTCTAAAAACCTTAATAAATACCATTCAAGAAACCAACCAATGCAGTGAATCCTTAATTCATCACCTTAAAACACAAAATTGACTTCCAAATTAAGTCCCCTGGGTGAAAGAGTCCTGTAGTTCAAAATGAACTTACTTTCCAAATGTAATAATTATCTAACCACATCTCCACCCCTGGATAAAAATGGCTGGGCCAGAACTGAATAAAAGAAACCTGAAGTGTTACCCTCATGGACCTTTCTATTTTGTACTAGTGGATTTTTCTTCTGTATATATTATGTCAAATTTGGATAACCTACTTGTGTCTGAATTTAAACTTGTCATTTAAGTGATATCTGTCTACTGATCTGGTCAGTTAATCAGGATCCTTCTATAGGTAATCAACATATATTTTATTTGTATGATGTACAGCTCCCTCCCTTCCTTTGGTGGACTGTTATTTAATTTATATTGTTAGCTTTTTACCACTATTGCTCTGGGCAATTCGGTAACTGTTTCTGCTCATAATTATTAGAACAAGTGGTAAACAGCTGTCTATTCTCTTGCTGTTGCCAGTGGACTGTGTTATCTCTTGCCTCCACATACACTACCACATACATACATACATACCTACATACAGATGTTTCAAGCATGGGCATTAAAGCCCTTCTAGTTTTCCAATATGCCAAAACACTTTGTTCCGATAATAAATGTCCAGGCTGTTCTTAAAAATATCTAAACTAGTACTTGCTTTAATGTAATTTGGCAGTCTGTTCTAAGCATCAGCTACTCTGTCAGAGAACCAATTACTACACTTCTCATTCCTATAGAATCTTCTACATAGGTTATCTGATGATTCACTAGTACTTTTTGATAACCCCAGACATTCCCAGAGGCAGTTGTCCCTAAATGCCCTATATACCTGAATAAAATCTCCTCTTAAATATCTATGAGACACTGTACAAGTTCAGATATTTTAGTCTTTCATAATAACTTAGATTTTCACATCTATGGATGCCCTTAGTATATTTCCGCTGTACTCTTTCCAGTTTATTCATGCTTGTTTTCCTATAGGGTTTCCATATTGTTATTCCATACTCAAGTTTGGGTCTAATGTAACTAACACAATGACTTCATTTTGTTTGATTTCCTAGACTTTATAAATCTTTTTATACAACCTATAGTTCTATAGCTATTATTAGCCAAATGGTTGATATGATTAGAAAAACACATAGCTGAAGCTACCCATATACCCAGGTCCTTAAATGAGTCTACAGTTTGAATCACTGTGTGCTGTATTAAATAGTCACCTTTCAGCTTATGTCTCTGATATCTCATATGCTTAGTTTTTGATGTATTTATCAACATATTATTCTCCTGTGCCCAAATGGTCAATGTAGTCAAATTATTTTGCAGACATGATGTATCTGTAACACTTGTAATCAGTTTACCCAATTTCAGGTCGTCAGCATATAGACTATAGAACACCTCAGGTGAAAAAGTAAGGTCTGAAAGATACAATCGAAACAAGTAAGGGCCTAGTACAGAGCCCTGTGGGACACCTTGACTGTAACCAAGGATTTCACCTGTCCAGTTGGTGTGTGATACTTGCCATGTCCTATTTGTAAGCCATGCAGCTATCCATCTTATCAACAGTACAGCAATACCTAGTTGTACTAATTTATTGATCAGTGTTTTGTGCATGACCTTGTCAAATGCTGAAGTTAAATCTATATAAATCACAACACAGCACAATTTTTCATTCATATCTGTTATTATATTGTTATAGAACATCAGGTTATAGGTGGTAATAGATCTATTTTCAACATATGTATGCTGATATATGGTTTCAAGTCCCAACCTATCCAGTTCTGACAATAACTTATCCAGTATTACCTTCTGCATTATTTTTCCACAACATGAAAGTAGACTTAAGGGTCTATATGATTCTGGGTTTGTCCTACTCCCCTTTCCCTTAAATACAGGTTTAATAAGTGCATGTCTCCAATCTTGAGGAATCTCCCCATATTTATATGACCTAGTGAATAATAGATGTAATGACAGTGTAAGTTCTTGCTTAAGTGTTCTCAGGTCATTGTCACTTATTCCGTCTCCTCCCTGCACTTTGTTTGGATCCAGTTTGCACAGTTCTTTTTCAATATAATCTAATTTGATTCCAGTATCTGGGGTTACCTGGATGTCACTAGGACAACTTACCACCCCTTTTGTGGAGCCAAACTGTTTTGCATGAGATTTTGTAAATATATCTATAATCTGTTGTGTCTGAGAATACATTTTAGAATATGCACACAGTTTATCAGTTTGTGTATATTTACTCCTTCCACGTCTTATGTATCTATAAAAAGGTTTCCTATTATGCTCAATATCTTTATATAAATTTTCTTAAAATTTTTCTTGATCTTGTCTAACACTATACTTAATCTGTTTGTCCAGCTCGTTTATTTCAGTTTTCAAAGTTGTAGTACGACCTTTCTTCTATTTCTTATATTTTTTGTCTCTCACCTTAATCGGGTTTCTTGTTCTTATGGAAATATACTCCCTTGATGTTGTGTGCCTAGATCCTGATGTTAAACATTTTTTTTTTACTTTTTGCACTCAAACAATTTCTCTTTCAAAACTTTCCACATTCCATCTGCAGTTTTTCCACTGAACACCTCACTCCAGTTAGTTTTATATAGTAACTGTTTTGCTTCCCTATAATCTGTAATTAACCTTCTGTGCATTGGCTTAGATTTCAGTTTGGCAGAATTATCTAGCAACAAATTAACCTTTATGACCCCATGATCACTGCATATCAATGGTGATAAAACCTGACTTGAAGTTACATTAACAAACAATATCTAGTACATTCCGTCCCCCGGTAGGTTGTTCCTGAATATACTCTGTGAATAATTTTTTTACTACCATAGTTGAATCAATATTATTTCAGTCTGTTTCTGGTAAATTTAAGTTCCCAGCTAATATTATTCTTCCTTCCTGTGTTTCATGTAAGAAATGTATGAATTCCTCTAGGTCATCTGCACTTGACTTTGGTGGTCTATATACTCCAACAATTGTTATATGTTCCAGGGTTGTCTTTATTGTCACAGTTACACAGTCTGTAGTATTGGTGTTATCACTGAACATGTAATAATCAAAGGTCTCATAACTATCTTTAATACCTATCATAACACCCTCACCTGATTTTTTTGTTAGAATGTCTGTTACAGTAAAAACATTTATACTCTGACAGAATTGGTTTCCAGTCATTGTTCTTTAACCATGTTTCACAAACTATAACAACATCAATCTTGTGGGAACATAGTAAATTTTCTAATAAAAACTGTATTATTAATGCTCCTAGCATTAACAACCATCAGAGATGCATCAAATGTTGCTATCTGTGAACTGTTACATTTTTGACCTGGCAAAAATCCTGGCTAGTGTTTGTCAAATATTGCAAAATATCTGCTACTGGATAGGTTACTGCTGTTACTAGTATAGCCACATTATATTTTAGTGGTCATTGTTTAGAATCAAAAATGTGTTTACTGAAATATCTAGGTGCTCAGATTTCTTTTAAGCATATACTGTACTTACCTACTTCTTCACAGTTGAGCTGGTGTCTTGTTGTCCTCTGTATATTCAGAGTGACTGAATCCTGTTAACACAGGGAGTGGTTCCCACTTCACTCTCCTCCCACCTCTATTTTCCCAGCTACCCCACTTCTCTCTCTCCTTCTACCCCAATCTCCTCACCACACCTCTCCTGTTCCATTCAGTATAAAATTCTCATTTCATTCCTTCTTAAACTCATAATAACTCACTGTCATCTATTTCATAGATAACCTCACTCATCTAACTTTCCAAACAAATCCCGCTCCTATGCTTTTTGGCTCAGAATTCAAAGTGTACATCTCTTGCAGTTTCCATCCATAATAATCTATACATTGTACCTATCCATTTGCATAGCCTTCTGGCTAAACACTTCCTACATATTCCCTATACTTTCTACACAGCTGATATATATATACTGCTAAATCACCTGTACTATGTAATTACCCTTCCTGTACTCTTTCTTTTCTGTTCTCATTTCATTAGCTGTTCTTAATCTATTCTCTTTCTGCACACCTGCTACTGTTACCCACAGTAATACTCATACTAAATAGATAATTCATAGTTCATAGGCAAGTACTATGTAATCTCTCTGCTGGTCATTACAAGCCTAGCCAATAGGTCTACTTCAAAACATTGAAATCTCATAACATTGAAATTCAAAACACTGAGACCATAACATCAAAAAACACAAAACAACGAAAACTCAAAAACTGAAAGTGTGCATCATAACATAGAAAACTACAATGCACATGTAGATAACATCCCCTCCACCTATAACACCACTATAGTAAGAAACACACTTTTTACTATGTTTCTGCAAGGGGTCAAGCCCCCCTGCACCCGGGCTCTGCCCCCCCCCATACATTAAATATACCAACTCCTAGATTGTACTACATTGGAAAAAAGTTACTTTCCTAACCCCACTGTAACATGACCACCATACAGAATGTAAAATATGGATGTGTTGCTTTCATGTAAGTTAAATTAGTGTTCTGAGAAGTGCTGGGAGAAGTGAGTAGGGGGAATGTTTATTTTGCTAATCTGTATGTGTTTTTAGGCTACACATGTAATTGATTTGGACATTATGTTTAAATTCTGTATGACGAACGCGATACAGTGAGGTTAGGAAATTAACTTTTTTTCCACTGTAGTGCGATCTTCGAGATGGTATATTTAATTTAATTTACGGAGGGTGTAGGGGGCAGAGCCCACTCCCCACATGAGGGGTGCAGGGGGGCTTGCCCATCTGCAGAAACATAGTAAAAAGTGTGTTTGTTAGTTTGGTGTCGTTATAGGTGGAGGGGATATTATTTACATTTGAGTTGTATTTTTCAATCGTATGATGCAAACTTTCAGTGTTCTGAGTTTTTGTTGTTTTGGGTTTCAGTGTTTTGGGTTTTCAATATGGTCTCAGTGTTATGAGTTTCAATGTTATGAGATTTCAATGTTTTGAAGTAGACCCTAGCCAATAACTCATATTCAAAAATTCCCTCTAGCCTGTAGGACAACAACACAAGATAGACTGAGGGAGAATTTGAGGCTGCCCATCTAATAATCTAGGTTAATCTTGAAGGTGGCAAGAGTTCTGCTTTGCTTAACACTTTATTAAACATGTGAGCTATACTTTGGAATATGAATCGATCATGCCAACTTGCTTATGCTTATGTTGATGAATGTTTAACTCCTTTAACCAGGTATTTGAAGAACCATTTGGTCAGCACAGAAATAGGAGGTAAAATAGGGAGATCTCCCATGGCTTGAAAAGCTAGATACAGCTTCACATGGAGGAGTCTAAACCAGATTTGCTACAGAGAGAGGGCTGCCAGTCCATCTTATAAATTAATTTTTTTAGGCCACTGATCTTTTCAGTTGTGCATCTTTGAGGTCTCTCATGTTGACTGATATATTTAGACAAATGCATGCTAAAAAGGGCATTATATTTAATAACTGAGTCTGACAAGATATATATACATAAAAGGAAATTAAGACTTCTTTTGATCTAGAGGAGATGTCTCAAGACTCTGTATCTGGGTCTCTTCTCCTCTAATTATTCATTAATGACACTACTACAGACCTAGCCCAACTCAATATAGTCATGTGTACTGTTGAACCTGTACTGTACAAATCAAGAAGAGACACTACCATGCTTCAGAAAAAAACTACAAACCAGTTTTACAAGACTTAGCCAATGGACAAACAACAATATATTCCTCATTAACCAAAAAAAAAAATCAGACAATGATCTTTGACACCCCCACAAAAACTACCTAAACCTCTGCAGCTATCAATAACTGACAAATCAGGCAATATACTGCCTTTAGTAACAAAATAACAAAGAAACATGTCTAGGTATAACTTTAGAACCCATTCTCTCATTAGCAAACCATACAGATATTGTTATCAACAAAACACTTACACAACTAAAATTATCCTACAATCTCTCTCACCTACTCACCTCCTTCACTCACAAAGAGATAATAGCCAGAAACATACTTATCCCAAAAATTGAATATGGGCTTATATTATTTACACTGTACTTTGCCACAAATATGTACAAAGTGCAAAATACTAAACATGTAGTTATTCTCCTGGCAGAATCAAATACCCATCACTGGCAACACCTTCAAAAATTTAACTGGCTACCTGTCAATGAAAGAGCTCACTCAGGACTGTAATCAGTGGAGAAGTTTAGATTAAAGAGGATAAGTAGGAGTTTGGATAACCCATATTTAATACTGGCAATCAGACAACTTGATAAAGTATCAGGGCCCATGGATGAGGTGTTCTTAGATTTTGAAACAGCAAAAATAGGTTGTTCCATAGTAATTAAAGGGAGTAGCCAGGATAGTGGAATCTGTGGAATATTTAATACTGTAGATGGATCAAAATTAGCACTAAATTTGTCATCAAGGATATTAGCTATTTCCTTTGGGTCATCATAGGTATCATTATTGTAGACTAGGTTTGAACATTGTTGGGTATTAGTTCTTAACTGCCTGACATAGTTAAAGAAAGATTTATAATTATGTTTAGGCTTAATAGATATTTTAACTTGATAATCAGCTTTGAGGTTTCTAATGGTTCCTGTAAGTTCTTTAGAAGTTATAAGTTTGCTTAGGTGTGTTCTCACTGTAGGTAGAATGAGACCTCTTGTAAGAATTAAGTCATTTCTTTAATTTCGTATATAAATTTTATATATGGGTTTTCCACCATATGGATTTGTTTTAAAATTTCTTGTTACATTTGGTGCAGATAAGGACTGTCTTATCAATACAATCATTTAAGTGGGAGAAGAAGTCAGACGTATAGGTAGGGGATCTAGCAAGTGGATCCATTGGAGATGGAATTTATTTAAGTCATCAAGTATCTGAAGAAGGTTTACTTTGAAGAAGTCCCTAAACACAGAAGTATTTGCAAAGGAAGTACTTCAGTTATAAATGAAAAAGTCACAGATTTATCATTTGATCTAACAAGAGAAGATATGAAAATGTGCAAGAAGTGGTCATATTTGTGAGGTCAAGTTCAAGGGTATTGGGGGCCCTGGTAGAATGGTTAACTATCTGTAAAAGACTGGTAGAATATATAATGTCAAGGAAGCACTAAGCATACATACCATTGTCAGTGTAAGCTAGACGAGTCTGATTACTTATTGGTGTGTTTATTAAATCTAGTTGCGGTCTTGATTAGTTATGAGGAGCCATATCAATACATATCTTATGCCTGAATTCTTTATTACTGCAAATATATCTGTGAAATCTCCTGAACAGACATTCTAATAAGTATTCATCTCCTACTCCCTTCAACTTGTGTTATTAGTCTTCTTTACATCTTTTACTTTTTTTCCAACTTATTCCTTATACATGCAGCACAGTATTTCTATACACTTCACAAATCCCTTCCCCTACACCTTTTGCACATTACATCTTGTCATTAGCTTCTTCCCTGGAGTACACTACTATGTTCAGTTCCCAGCACTTTCTTGTGAATAGTGTCTATAACCCTTTCTCAGTTTCCTCTAACTTCTAACCTCTATAATGTTACATATACTATCTTTAAACCAAGACACTTGCAATATGAACTATGGCCACTATGGCCACTGAGAGTCATTATAAGGTGCAAAACAAAAAAGTTATTTCTTTCCATTCAATACATTACCTCTTTGCAAAAAACAAGTTGTTATTTCTTTCCACTTAATATTTCTCATCCTAGAGTGAAGTGCTGATATTTATCCAAAACCAGGTAATTTTCACTTAGCATCCACTAGTGACAAATAAGCTATATCAGTCCATTGCTTCAAACAAAAAAAAATCTATACTTCAAATTAGACTGGGCTAAAATTCTCCAACATCAACCTTAGAAGCATATGGCCATATGTACATATGAGCCCATTTCCACATTCCTGTATACACTATCAGGAGATCTTAGTACTTACTGACAATAATTAAAACCTGAAATCAAAGAGGAAGAAATTCTTCTTCCATGCTATAATATCCACAGAAGTGACTGATATTCTATTTTTTCTCTCATTACTATTTCTCATATGGCTATTTTATATCCATATTTCTACCAATCTTATTCTGCTTGTGATCTATAATCTATCTCAATTCAATATGTAAAGTGTACTTATACCCCAGGATTCAGTAAACTCTGTGCAGGGTTCGTGTAGAACCTACATGGAGTGTTACCGTGTACAGGAACTACTGCCTGTGGCAGTGGCATGCAATCAATATTAATGCTTAATCAAGGTTCCGCAGTGGGCAGCAGTGTATCTGGCCAAGAAACCACTCCATGAATGCAGATATCACTTTGGCATGCCTCTCAACTGTACAGACTTTCCCAAAATGTTCAGATGTCTGCCTCATATTTTTGGCTTGTTACTTATAGAATTGTGGTTTACTGGCAAATCATTGCCAAATCTTTAATGACTTAAGTCCGAAAATTATGACAGACATTTAAGATTCAGACTTCATATGCTATGGAAAATTCATGCTAATGCTAAACCTTTTAGTCTATCAACTTTCTAAGTTTGTAAGACCAATATGTCAAATTGTCCCTATTTATAGACGTTTGTCCCCCATTATGTATGGCTTTGTGTAATTGTTTAATCTGCTCTCTCCTTTTTATCTTGTATTTTTTTTACTTTTCTTGTGAGGTTTATGGGATGCACCACTTGCCACAAATGGCTTTGGCTATGCTTACCTCGTTTGCGAGACTGGACTAGTCATGTATCAGACATGACCCAGACATCCAAAAGTAGAAACTGGATCTAGTCAATTAATACTGCTGGGCATTGCAGAAACCTGGTAAGCATGACTGTGCTGCGCTAATACCATGAAATTAACAGTGAATACTAATGCAGAGGACCTCATGTAACTAATCCTATGGTGACAGATGTTAGATCCAGGACTGGAGAGCAGATGGTCCTGGGTTCTAGCTCAGGGGATGGAAACTTTTCTTATACTGCTGTGACATTGCAGATTATACAAATCAAGTGCTACATAGACAAGTGTTGCCTTAACGTTTTTGTGGCAAGAGCTGTAAGTTTAGGACTACTATATGTATAGTCCATGGTTTGAATACTGTGCATTCCCTACACATTTTACTTTAATTACTTTGCTTTTCCACTTCACATTATATTTACTCTCCCAGTTGAATAACAAAGTTGCACAAGTGGCTGTATATTAAATATCCTTGAGAATGTGCACTGTCTAGTTTATGATACATTTGAAAAATCTGCCTCCTGCTTACCATTGTGCAAACAAATGCACTTGGCTTACTGTGTTTGCGTGTTGGTAAGCGGAGCACAGCTTTTTCAAATGTATCAAAATGTAGACAGTGCAGACTCTCAGTAAGCACAATATGTGCATTTGGCAGGAAAACATGATATGTAAGGTGGAATTGGAGGGAAATGCACATTAGACTCAAAAAACAACAAAAGACCACCAAGATAAAGGAATTGCACAAAAAACATTATCCAAATAAACAAAGTGCCAGGCCACCAAGGCTGTAGGTTATTAAATTTATTCAACTTAAAAGTAAGAATAAAAATGGGTAAGCACTTTCACGATACAATAGAGCACTTCATTAGTCAGTCACATTAAAGAGAAGAGACATCTATATAGCAAAAGCACTGACATCATTTCCTGTTGCCAGAGGCTTGTAAAAAATTTGTAAAACAGCAATAAAAAATTATATCACATAGTAGCAGTATACTTACAAAACACCAAGGTACAAAACTTTAAAACATTCATATAAAAGATACATATACACATATTTTAATGTGGGAGTGGGCATGCCTTCAACATGAGCTTTAGGGAAACAAACTCATTTAGTCCTGGAAACTTATCTGCTTGGACTGATAAAATCCAAGCTTGTTCCCTTGCCTCTATCTTATTCTTAAAGGACAACAACAGGATATTAAAGCAGATTGTTCAACCTGCTGTCTCTTTTAGTCCCTGTTCATTGATACAGCCTTGAAAAATCACCAATGCAGCTTTAAAACCTAATCCACTCAACTGTTTTCCCGGTTAGGCTTCCTACCTTTCTGTACTGTTTTACTTTCACTTTGAAAACCAAGTTGAAAAACTTCTAGCTGGCTCTGAAATGATGATGTCACATCTGCCAGAGCTCTTGCTCTAGCTACCGGGACATTTCCTCCCTCAAAGTGATGTAATCCCTGCCTGAATTGCATGCTGTATAGAAGAAACAGTGGACCTCCCACATTGTGATATCAGAGCTGCCTTGCCTAGCCCACTCTTAACCTAGCAAAAATGTCAAACTATAATCTCACTTTTCTAAGAGCCCTACCGATATGTGACAAATTACAGGCAGAAGCACAGTAACAGCTGCAAAAACCAAGAGCATAAATTTGCAATGACCATGCGTGGACATTAATTGCATGTTTTTATATAAGTCACAGATGTCTGTCACAATTAATCAACAACACTACATCAGATTACAAGATTTATGCAATACAGTAATTTTCTTAAATTACCACTTAAAAAAAGCATGTGGGTGCTGTTATGCAAGTCTGTGAAATATTTTGTGTTTATAGTGCATCATTTGTTAGCTATTTAACCAAACAGGAAGGAAAAATAAGTGGGAATTTGATGCTTTGCAAAACAGTGATTATTCCCAGTGCTATGGAGCTTGGTTCTAAATTTGACAGGAGGAGTGCAACAATAAAAGTCTCCCACTGTAAGGAAGAAATGGCTGACAAGAAAACAGTACATTAGTCTGGTCACCTGTGTGTCAATCACATGCAGATAATGGGTCAAATTACCCTTAGCTCTTTGACAGCTATGGAAGGTAGGAGGGGAGATACCTTGAAGAACTAGATTTCAGCCTTTACAAAAGAAATCAAGTTAGCATTTCTAAGAAGAAAGAGCAATAAAATGCACTTTTCAATTCTGTTCTGTAGTATTTGCACTGCTTGTGTTTGAAGTAGTCATTGAAAAAAGATACAATTTTAACCAAAAGAAGGTGACTATAACACAGCAGTGAATGCCTGTAAAATCAGTGGACTGACAAGAGCTTTAGGGAAAATGTGGTAGATCTGATGCAATTTTTTTGGAGACAAACAATGCATTCTGGGATATTTAGAGGCAGACTAAACAGTCAGAATTATTTCAAGATGCCTGACCCCATGTAGTCAGAGTCAGAAATTGCATATAAAAATATCTAAAAAGCTCTAAATAGTCCCAGAGTGGTGTTAAAATGTAGGAAACACCAAACCATGATGAAATAAACATATTTTTTGAGTCTGTGGGTGCGGTTGTCCTTTAAGGTCCTCACCCTTAATATCAGTTCCAATTATCTACAGTGTCAGAAACTTAAACTTATGGGAGTTCCCTTCAGCCACCATATTGTGTGCTAATGCATTTTCCTGCCTCCCATTCCTAATATCTCTCAAGTGTTCCAAAATCCGTTCCTTAAAGGAACAGTTTTCCCTATATTAAAAGTATAACAGAGGGTGCAGAATGCCGAGTAAACCAAGTTCCTTGTAGAACAATCTACATAAAATGTACACACAACAGAAAAACCTAGATGGGGATGTTTAAAAACCATGCCAGGTTGTATAGAACTACATGCACTACACCTTTGACAGGGATATGTGCCTTGCTGCTGGGACTGCAGAACCCCCCCCCCCAATGCTCCCTTTTTATAGCATAGTTGTCTCTTCAGATTGGGGTTGTTTCTAAAAGAAAACCATGGAACTTCTGATACAACTCCTCTCAATTCTTCAGAAACAGTTAGAATATCCCAATGTTTCTTCACTATATCACAGAAAGTATTTACATCACTTGAAAATGTGAGTGGAACCCTCACTATATGATGTGTATCAAATATAAGGGATGCCTCTCCCTCAGGTAGCTGTTGGGCATAATATGCTTGCCCCTTGCTTTTCCTTTCTTGCTAAACTTGGGCTATACAGCTATCCACCTCATCTTATGCATAGCCTCTTGCTAGAAAGTCAGATCTCAGCCTCTCAAACTCCTTCTGTAGAAGGCTATCATCATTACAAAGCCTCATAGTTTTTTAAGAAGTGACCCCAGCACATTCCTCGTATGTGCCGAGGATGCATGCTCTTCTTATGCAGTAATACATTTTTCCTAGTGGCCTTTTTAAAAACCTTGGTCTTAATACAACCCAGTGCTGATTTACTGATGTATACGTCTAAAAATGCAATCTCTTTATCAGAAGCTGTGGATGTGAATGTCAGGAAATCAGTGGTAGAATGTAAAAAATATAAGAAATTCTGCTAGCAGTTCAAGGCAGCCATCCCATAATAAAAGGATATCATCCACAAATCTTTTGTAGTACAAAATATGATGATGGAACATTTTACCAGTTAATACTGTACTTACTTCCCATTGTGCCAATGCTAGGTAGGCATAGCTATTAGCACACGCTGTGCCCATTGCCAAGCCAACCTTCTGCAGAAAAAAAACTCTCATAAAAAAAAAAAAAATGTCACAAAACCAGTCTGTACTGCAATAAATGGAGTGAAGAAGCAGTAGTAGAATTCAGTCTTAAGAATCCAATGCCAGAAGACAAAAAACAATGTTTATTGCAAAGCTTTCGGGTCACAAACACCCTTCTTCAGTGCTATCATGAAGGTAAAAAAATAAATAAATAGGAGTTCTTAAAAAACACATGATTACAGCCAGCCTATCACAGAATAATAATGATACCCCCCCACACACACACACATATTACAATATACACTTTGTAACAATGCATATGTATATGTAAAAAAGTTATATAAAATAATTTAAAAATTCATATATAAATATATATCCACATACCATACACACACACACACACACGCAGATATATATATATATATATATATATATATATATATATATATATGTATATATATATATATATAAACATATACCTAAAACTATACATTTTCTGCCTGTTTTTTTACTAAAATGGGTTTCAAGCTAACAGCATTATTTAAACCAGGTAAAGAATCTGCCTGTAACCTAACTATCCATTCATACTCTTTAAGTTCAACAATATTGTTAATGTTACCACCCCTTTATTAACATATACTACATTAATAACTCTGAATTTAAATTAATGTTCTTGACCTTGTTCAGAAATGTGTTTACTTAATGCATTAGTTTTGATGTTTCTTCTAATATCAGACTTATGTTCAACTATACATTCTCTTAATTTCCTTATAGTTTTTCTGACATAGAATGATGAACATGAAGTACAAGTAGGTAAGTAAACAACATTAGTAGTATTACAATTTGCTGAACAATCAAACATATATTCTTTATTAGTTGTAGGCCGTTTAAAAATGTTATTCTCTGTATAAATATCCATACAACAACTGCAGTTTAGACATTTTGTAGTACCTGGTTTACTAAAAACATTTTTTATGCTGCCAGTTTGTTTAAAGTCCTTGTAGCGCAACCTTCTCTTTAAATTATTTTGACTTCTGTAAGCAAAAAGTGGTCTATCACCACAAATTTGTTGTAACTCAGGCATTGCCATCAAAATTGACCAATTTCTTTCTATGATTTTCTTTCCTTCAGCAGTTTTTATATTATAAGTAGTTAAATACCGTATTTTATCATTTTTGTTTTTCTGTGTTAATAGTACATTAACATTACTATCGAAAAATATGGGTTTAATAATGTTATGTCTTTGATCACAGACTTCCTCATAAACCTCTTTCACCTTTCCTAAATCATATCCACTTTCATAAAATTCTTGCATCATATCTACTGCCTGTTGTCTAAAAATCTCATCTTCTGCATTGTCTACTTAATCTAGTCATCTGTGCTCTTAGTACCCCTGCGAATACATGAGGTGCATGCATACTATGCCTATTTACATAGCGGTTTGCTTGAACATCTTTCTTATGTACCCTAGTTGCTATTCTTCCATCTATTTTTCTTATCTCTACATCTAAGAAAACTATCTTTTCATTTGAACTCTCCATTTTGACCTTTAGAAAGCTGTTAGTAGAGTTAAGATAAGCAATGTATGTATTTAACTCTTGTAATGTACATTTCCAAACAAGAAAGTAGTCATCTACAAACATTTGGTAAAATATAGCATTACTATTCAAAGCATTTTGCTTACTCTAAATGAATTTCTTCTCCCATTCATATACTACTAAATTAGCATAAGTGTTGGCCATGGGAGTACCCATGGCCACACCTGCCAACTGCAAGTAAGGTTCATTGTCAAACAAGAACATGTTTTTAGTTAGTACTAATTCCAATAGTGTACAGTTTCTATGTATCTGCCCTGTAGGCCTGCTTCCACACTTAGTCTTGTATAGCATCTATTCCATATCTGTTTGGTATTACTGTAAATAGGGACATAATGTCCAATGTAACAAAAAAAGAATCTCTCTCTCGATGTTTGACATACCACTCTTTCAACTTAAACAAAAAATCAGTTGTATCTTTCAAAATACTAGGACATTTCTCTAGATATATTTTCAACTGTTTTTCAATTACATAGAAATGGGCTCAGTTATCCAACCACAACCTGAGACTATTGGTCATGGGGGGAGGGGGGTTAAACACATCTTTATGTATTTTAGGAATACCATATATCTGTGGTATTCTAGGGCATGGTACAGACTAATAATTAAACAATTCTTCATTTATATCATTCAATTGTAATTCATAAATGGCCATATTTATTTCAGAAATATTTTTTTTACTTCTAAAAAAGTAATTTTTCTAAAGGTCTCTACATCCTGTACCATTTAATTTAAAGATGCCATGTATTTTACTCTGTCCATTATTACAGTGGCACCCCTTTTATCGGCCTGCTTTATAATAATGCCTTCATCACTTTCTAACTGTTTAAGGGCTATATTTTCTGCATATGTCAATTTATGTTTTTTATTACTTCTAGAATATAATTCTCTTAGTTCACTTTCACAGACATTACTAAATGCCACTAATAATGGACAACATACTGGTATAAATGTACTTAATTTCTTACAAACATTCTTTTCTTGTGCTGTAACTGTTCCAAAAGTCAGCTTTAAGCTTAAATTTCGCACAGTTTCAAGTCTGTTTGCACCTTTACATTATCATCACTACTTGTTGGGATAAATTTCAGTCCCTTTCCCAACACAATAAATGTAATTCAGTTAAATGATAATTAGATAAATTTACAGTACCTTTATCTTACTGCATTAATGTCGAGCAGTCTTGCTCCGTTGAGCTGGACTGTTGTTTTTCCTTTTTGTCCCATTTGTAATGCTGTGTGTTCGGCGCTGCATGGACCTCCCTCTTTGTTGAGTTCTTTGCAAGCTTCCTACCTTCTCTGGAAGGTTTAGCTGAAAAGGAAACATTACCGGTGCATTTTGCTGTCTATTTTGTTGCTTTTTGAAGAAACATTACGCTGCTCACAACTTGTTGTAGGAGTTAACTGCTCATTTTCATCACTTCCTCTCGTAGTCTCTGATATTACACCAGCTGCTGATGTCACTATGGGCAGAACCAAGGATTTCTGTTGGTTGAAAGGCTCAAAGGCTGATACAGAGTACTCAATGTTCCCATTGGTTAGCAAAGCTGTCTCATCAACTCTAACCAGCTCAAAGTTGTCCTACTCGCTGATTTTATTATTTTCTAATTTATTTTGTTAATTTTTTTTACATAATATTATTTAGGCCAAGAAAAAAATATGTCCTTGTCTGAAGTCATTCATGTCACGACTTATTTTATTCCTTTTTTCATTTCTGTCCTAGTATCGAACAAATACATTCTGTCAAACATATTCTGGTATGTAGTTGATACACTAGGAAAACAGGGCATATTTAACAGTTCATTCTCCCGTTTGAGCATTTCATCTTTAAGTTCTTTCTCAATATTCTTAAAGAAGTTATTCATTAAGTGCATATAATCTGCGCTTAACTTTAAATTTAACTGCTGCCACTGTTTTAAAAGTTCCGGATATGTGTTGGCATAAGAAGGCATTTTAAGCACCCTCAGTCCACGAGGCACTATTCCCAGCTCCAAATAAGCTTGAAAGCTTAACCGCTGCCATTGGAGCTACTTAAATGCCTGCACTTTCTTTTCTAATGAATCCAATGTTCTTTCAAAAGCATCTATAGACTGGTCAGCGGTTACCACAGATGCTGGTGCTGTAATAGTCTTTGATAACAAAGGATTACCTTCTTTCAGAAGAATAGTTTTCAGAGAATGACCAAACTTATTTACGTCTTCCATTTTACTGGCTGGCTGGAAGAATGCTTCATCAATTCTGGCACTCACAGTACTGACAGAAGTCAAATGTCACAAAAACAGTCTGTACTGCAATAAATGGAGTGAAGAAGCAGTAGTATAATTCAGACTCAAGAATCCAATGCCAAAAGACAAAAAAACAATGTTTATTGCAAAGCTTTCAGGTCACAAACACCTTTCCTCAGTGCTATCATGAAAGTAAAAAAATACAACATTTAAATAGGAGTTCTTTAAAAAATATGATTACAGCCAGTGTATCACAGAATAATAATGAAACCCCCCACCACATATTACAATATACACTTCATTCTCTCAGTAATTCTGGGTGGGAGTTGCCATATGTCAGCATTTTTCAACACCCTTCTGTGCTTATTCATTTTTATTCTTACTTTTAAGTTGAATAAATTTAATAACCTACAGTCTTGGTAGCCTGGCATGTTGTTTATTTAGATACTGTTTTTTGTTTAAGTGCCATTCCTTTATCTTGGTGGTCTTTCATTGTTTTTTGAGTTTACTGCTTGATTAACACCACAGAGACATGGCTGAGGGTACTGAAGTTGAATTGGATTATAACCAATGCTCCCAAAACATTGTTAATGGTCCAGGTGAGGCAAGTGATTGTTTTCAATGGATTTTATGTGCTGGAATTAATCTGCTACTTGCACCAGTAATTGAAATGGCAGAAGTGGCTGATGATGATTCCACTGAGAAGCAAACCTTGTTTTAGGCTTGGTTTAAGGATCTTGAGAATAAGTTTTATAGACTGAAGCATCTGCAATGGCAATGCTTCCATTTGGAGGCAGAGCTGCACCATAGAGTGATTCCGAGGGGGGGGGGGCGGTTAAGGGTGTTGAAAATGCTGACATATGGCAAAACCCACCTGGAATTACTGAGAGAATGACAAAAGTTTAATCTAAAACTGAGTTTTGACTACATGAGGTTAATGATTGACTTCTTCTTACCCATCAAGGAAGTTCTACTCAGGAAAGTTAAAGAGCTACAAAATAACCTGTATGAGCAGTTCTCTGCAGAGATGGTTTGTGATAATCTTGATACATTATATGACAATATTGCAGCCTTTGAGAAGAGGCTGCAAGCAACAAAGTGGAAGAAGCTCCAGCATGATGTGACTGACTTTAAGAAGGGAGTAGTTTTTACCTGGCCTAAACAAACTAGGAAGCCTGAAACAATGGTCAATGGAGGGGCAGCTAATAATGAACATGCTGCCCCAAATGAAGAACAGGCAGTGTGAATGGAAGAGTTTATATGCTTGAATCTACGCTGACTGTACATGTAGAAGATACCTTACTGAATGGAGCGGGAGCACCAAGGGCCATGGTTGATGCCACGACTTTGGTTTCACTCCCTTTTCCATTATCAGAGCTCCTTATATCACCGGATCATCGCAAGGGCAGGTCCAGGAGCAGGGTGAGAAGGGTGTGTGCTCAGTAGCCCTATATATCATGGGATAGAGGGTCAAGGATGCAAACCAGGAACAGGCCATGAATGACCTTGTAGTGAATTTATCATCATATCTTTTGATGGCTGTACAGAAAGATTTATTGAACGTGGGACTGTCATTTATACCAGCTAAATGAGCAACCATGCTGGATGTTTTATTGGATTTAAGGATGTTTGCAAGGAACGTTACCTTGCCTGCAATGTTTCCACAGCAATCACAACAGGTGAATGTGTTTAGGAAACCTAGCACATTCATACCAAAATTACATCCTAATGTTGAAAGATTTTTGAAGGTATGTGAACAAGAGGAAAGGCAAACTTTCTTAAATAAATGTAGTTCTCACTTTTTTAATTTGAGCAATTAATTAGGGAAATTAATGTGTTAGAAGAGTTGAAGGACTTATTATTTTTGTAGGTGGGAGTATTATTGATTGTATTAAGTATAATATCTTGGGGAATATTATCATTTTAATAATTGTAAGTCTCTCTTCCATAGTAAAAAACATATTATTCCAGGTATTAAAGAGATTTTGTATATTAAGAAGACAGGTATTATAATTATTATGTATAATAGATTTGATATCTTTAGATAATATTATACCTAAATAAGTTATCTGACCTGAATTGGGTACATATTTAGTAAAATCATTAATGAGAACATTTTTTCGTGTATATATAGGTAGTATTTTAGTTTTTTCTTCATTAAATATTAAACCAGAAATACTTTTAAAATTTATCATTTTATCAAACAGAGACTGCATAGAAGAATTGGATCCTGCTGATGTGATTAGAACATCATCTGCAAAGAGTTGAATTTTAGATGTTGTATTTTTATCTATTTCAAATCCCTCTATATCAGTACTGTTTCTGATCAAATTAGCCCAAGGCTCCATTATTAAAGTGAATAATAGTGGAGAGAGTGGACACCCTTGTTTTGTACCTTTAAAAATTGGTATTTTTTGTGAGACATATGTTCCTATCTTAATATAAGCCAATGTTCCTTTGTATAAATGCTCAATTAGATTTACAAATGCTTCTGAGAAGTTTGTGCACTTCAGTAAGGTAAACAGGTAGTCCCAACTTACTGAATCAAATGCTGAGTTTATATCAAGACTAAAAAGAGTTAAATCTTTCTTTTTCCTATTTGCAAAATCAATTAATGTTAGAGTTCTCCTTATATTATCAAAAGTATTTCTATTTACAATGAAGCCTGTCTGATCTATATCTATAATGCCAGGGATGATTGTCTTCAATCTATCAGCAAAAATACTCATAAACATTTTATAATCAACATTAAGTAATGAGATGGGTCGATATGAAGTATATCTAGTTGGATCTTTATTAGGTTTCAAGATTGGCGAAATAAATGTATATTGCCAAGATGGGGGGGGGGGTTATTAGCTCATTTTGGGCCAAAATAAAAACCTTATGTATTAATGAGTATGTACTTTTAGAAATAATTTTATAAATCTCTGGTATAATACCATCATTACCTGGTGCTTTGTTTGATTTAAGCTTGTTTATTTGTGTAACAACCTCTGTATATGAAATACTTTTATCCAATAGTTTAATCTGTTGTTTATTAAGTTTTTTATTCATGTTTGTGGTTATAAATTCCCTTATTTTATCTTTAGGTTCCATGTTAATGTTATTATGATTAATTTTGCGAAAGTGATTTCTAAATTCATCTAGTATTTCTGGTAGACTAGAAACATTCTTCTTTTTCCTTAGAGAAAATATTTCTTTGATATGATTTTCCTTATTCAACCTTTTTGTTTTGTTTTTAAGTCTATGTAAGTATTTAGGGTTTATTGAGTAAGACAAAAACTTGTATTTCTCTAAAGTTATTTTAACTTTATGAGTTAAAATTTCTTTGTATTTCTCATTTCGTTTGTTTATTTCTTCAATTACTTTCTTATCCATAATATTTTCTTTATTATTATGTTTATAAGAATCTAGTTTACTTTGAATATCTAACAATTCCTTATCCCAAGATTTCCTTTTATTATTATACCATCTGATACTTTGTCCATATAGATATGATTTTAAAGCATCCCAAACATAAACAATGGAGACTTCAGAAGTATTATTTATATCTAGAAAATGTTGTACTTCTGAAAGTATATATTCTTTATAGTCTTTTAATTGAGTTAAGTATGCTGGTATCCTTTTGATCTGAACATTGTGAGTATTTTTTATCATAAACTCAAAAACAATTGAATTATGATCAGATATAGGACATGAAATGATTTTAGAGTTAATTAATTCTGTTACCATCTGGTTAGAAATAAAGGCTCTATCTATTTTTGAATAAGTTTTGTATCTGTTAGAGAAAAATGTATATGGTAAGGATTTTGAATGTATCTGAGTATTAATATCATTTAAATGATAAGAATTAGCAAAATCCTTTAAATGTTTTGCATTAGATGTAATTTTCCTTTTTCCTATAATGGTAGTGTCATTTTCATGTAGTATACAATTAAAGTCACCAGCTAAAATAATATCTCCTATAGAGAATGATATGATCTTATCAAGATTGTATTTCACTGTATTAATACCAATTCCAGGTATCCAATATATATTGATTAATGTATAAGTCTTCCCATTAATTTGTATTGTAACCATACAAAACATTCCTTTATCATCTTGATAAGACTTAATAGTTTTAGGAATGGGCATACTTTTATTCCATAAAATAGCCACTCCTCTTTTTTCCTGAATGTGCTCTGAACTAACCAATACTGTATATTTGTTTGTGGCTAGTTTATCAATATCTTTTTTCAAGAGATGTGTTTCTTGTAGGAAGACTAAATTGGCCTTATGTAAATTAATGTATCTTATTAAGCTTGCCCTTTTACACGGATTATTCAGTCCATTAATGTTTAAAGAGATTCCTTTTAGAGAAGTCATTTGGCAATTTTAAAACATAGAAAACTTATGATTAAAATAACAATTAACAAAATAAGTAATGTTATACCTCCTCCTTTAGGTGTACCTTTAGATATAACTGTATTTATTGAATCTCTTATGGGATTTTGTATAAGATTTAATTTTGTTTGTAGTGACAATGAGCTTACAAAGTGTATTGTGGATGTCAGAACTATATTCATACAACAGTGAACAAGAGAAAATAATGTAAGGAT
This sequence comes from Protopterus annectens, assembly GCF_019279795.1. Lineage (NCBI taxonomy): Eukaryota > Metazoa > Chordata > Ceratodontiformes > Protopteridae > Protopterus > Protopterus annectens. The sequence goes on from NC_056746.1 coordinate 812,210,670, forward strand.
TAAACCTTGCACCCAGCCTGGAGTTAAAAACTCCAACTTAGAGTAGTACATACTACTCAAGTTAACCCCCTACCCTAAGCAGCAGTACCTCAGCTGCCACCATATCAATTTAATACTTATTATATTTAACTTAAATTAACAACTTTCAATTAGATTATCTGGTAAGACAAAACTACACATTTGATAAAACAACATCATATATACTAAGAGAAAAATTTTTTTTTTTAAAAAACTATTCATACTGCTATATACATCTATTTAATATAAAACATTTATATTCAAATAGCAATCAAATACATTTGATATTAGAAACCAAGAAGAGAGAGAGAAATAAAAGATGTGAGAGAGGAAGAGAGAGTAAAAGAAAGAGAGAGAAAAAAAAAAGGAAGGGCATATCTACACATTAATTTATTCAAAATTTGTAAAAATAAGTTCTAATATTCAATTAAATCAATAACTTTGGCTAATATAGTTCATACATTACCTATATTAAGATGTATCTATATTCTGTCATGTAAATGCAGTTAACAGCTTCCAAAAGACTTTAAATTACTTGCATCAGAGCTTTTCTTTCTCATACTTATTATTGTCAGTAGAATAAAATATTATATTTATAGGTATTGCTATAAATCATACTGCATATTTAAGCAAGATCTCAAAGACACTTGCTTTATTGTGAAGAAAGCCATCTGTATTTTGTATATCTAAACTGCTGCTTTAAAATATGTCAGATGACAACTTCTTCCAGAATAGAGTCATAAAGTTATTTATGCTTGTCAATCATATAAATCAAATGAATCATAGCAGTGTATATGTTTAAATCATAAGTTTTTTACATACATTAATATGCTGCAGTCAAATAAACTTTCAAAAACACTTGTATAAATGTTTCACTTTCTATGCCTTCTAAAAAAATCACATTTGCTTACTATGAGAAACTGCATCATTTAAAATCATTATAACTTACATATTTTATAAATTATAACATCAATAACTAAGTAATTATATAAAATAACTCACATTTAAATGATAAAGAGTTCATTTTCCATCACAGAGTCGCATTTGCAGCAGTTCTACTTCCTGGTTGAGTGTTCTTCATGAATCTGCGATGTGTCAGTGTGAATTCTGGGGTCAAAGTTCAAATTGACTGCTTTCAGCTTCTCTGCGTGAGTTCTGAGTGTTGAAGCTTTTAAAACAACTCGAGGACACTGTTCACGAGGTAACCCACATCCCAAATTGTCTCCCTTAAGATTTTGGTGGGAATTTTGTTAAAAACAAGTGACTAACATTCATTTACCAGTATAAGTGAAGCTAAACATAGTATTTTACAAGTTATTACAGCCTCTATGAAAGTGAAACTATGCCCAAAGTTATTAATATGTGATAAAACAGATTATTTTTGCCCCAATTCAATTTTTATACAAATCTTATTATTTACTATATCTGTATGATCAAAAGAATGTCAATATGTTAATATGAAAGAGAATAAAGAGAAAGAACAGAAAAAAGAAAAAGAGAAAGTAGGAAATAAGAAAGAGCAAAGCTAAGATAAAAGAAAATATAAAAGGAAGCTATAAAAAGTATTTACAGTGGAATATTACTTGCTGTTTATATTAATAAAGATGGAAATGAAATATACTATTTACTATTATTTAGTTCTAATTATTATTAATTAAAGCATGACATATTATTTGTGAATGAGCATAAGCAATATAATCAAGAAAGTATAATTAGCATTAGCATTTAAACAGCATATAAACTTTTTACAAGGAATAAATAAATTATCATTCCATTTATCATATTCTCATCACACTTCTCTCCCTGCCCTCCCCACCCCTTACCCACTGTATAATCTAAATAGAATGTCATTGTTTAAAATAAAAAAAAAAGAAGAGAAGAGAGAGAGAGAAAAAAAAGAGAAAAGAAAATAATGTATCAAGTTTCTGACCTTAATTATGTTTGTCAGAAAGAGAAACATATTGAATGATAACTTGTTATTAGTTCCTCAGATATTTTGACTGATTATGAGACAAAACAGCTCTTTGTACACAGAAAATAACTTTGATTAAATCTTTTCCAGAATATTTGTGGCTTTCTGAGAATGCAGAAACTATATTTTAAAAAAAAAATAATAATGAAGAAAATTAAAATGAGAGAAAAAAAAAGAACATGTCATTTGGTTTTTAGTCTCTTCTTTTTCTCTGAAGTCTTCCATAAAGTTTCAGTTGCCAACCTCTTTAATGAAGGACTAGCCCATTCCATTTCCTCTATTTTATCCAGAATCTTATTTTTTTTGATAAACAGCAATGCAGAGTCTAAGTCATCAAAAAGTTTAGGACCATCAGGAAGGAAGATTTTTAGCTTGGCAGGAAACAGAAGGTAGGTTTTAAACTGTGCTTTTTTGAGCTCCTTTATTAATGGCAGAAAGACTTTTCTTTTAGTTATTACCAAGGAAGAATAGTCATTATCAAAACGCACAGTTGTCTCATTAATTTTAACAGGAGCTTTAGCCCAAGCAGATTTAAGAACCATCTCTTTATCAAAAGATGATAGAAATCTAACTATAACTGATCTAGGATACTTTCTGTTAGAGTTAGTATTAGCTATAGATCTATGAGCTCTTTCGATACCAAAAGAGAATGCTTCTGGTAAGTCTAAAGTTTTAGGGAGCCATGTTGTTAAAAAAGAAGTAATATTGTTACCTTCAATATTTTCTGGCAGTCCAAAAATCCTAATGTTATTGCGCCTAGATCTATTTTCCAGGTCATCAAGCTTTGTTTGTAGATGTGTATTTTGTTTCAGCAAAAACTCAATGTTGATTTCCTCTTCTTGGATTCTATTTTCCATGTCATTTACAGCCTCTTCTACGCCTGCAGTCTGGATCTTCTGTTGTTGCAAGTCTATTTGTTTTGTAGTTTTTTCTATGAAGGTATCAATTTTAGTATCCAGTTTATCCATCTTAGCAGTAAGTTGCTGGATTGTAGTTATCAGAGACTGAAGTTCTTTCTCGATGCTGGAGTCTTGAGAATTTGACTTACTGGAACTCATTTCAAACAGAGAAACTGACAGGAAAATTTCCAAAGTGATTTCTGACAGGAATATTGTTAATATTTCCTTTCTTTTTTAGATATAGTTCAAGAAATATATAAAACAAACATATTTAGAAAGAAAATTACTTCATAAATTAATTTTTTAAATAATTAATTCCTGTCAGTGTAGTGAAATTGGTGGAGCTGAAGAAATCTGCTGCTATCCTGTGTTCATCCTTGGCCACGCCCTCAAGTATTCAGCAATCTGAGGATCCAGTTTGCTTAGAAGGAAAAAAATAAAAAAAGGAAGATGTTCACAACAAATAAGGAAGAAAAAGAAATTGATTTATGACTGTAAAGGAAAGAGAATACGTAATAAATATGACACTGCTTTGTTATGTAACACACAGGTTACAGGGAATGATAATACTTTTCTATCAGTCTACAGAAAAAGGCATCATTTTTCCAAAAGAGAAGGTAGAAAAAAGAAACAAGGGGCAGGTAAAAAGGAAGAAATCAAAATTGAATTTGGAAGGCTTGAAGAACATTACTGTTAGAAAAAAGAAGAGAAAGACAGATGTTGACCACATGGCTCAAGCTATGAATTTACAAAGCTAGCTGGATGAGAATTTAATACACAATGAAGACAGTGGAATTAATAAGACTAATGGTGATGAATATATATCCTATGTAACAATTGACAGAACAGATATTACATCAGAGCTGGTCAGCAAAGATATTTTTGTAACTGGAGATTCAATTATTAGTGGAAGTGTTACTTGTATTTGCAGAGAAGATAATGAACATCGAATAGTGTTATGCTTGCCAAGTGTAAAAATAGAAGACTTGAGACAAGTCTTGGAATGCCTTAATGTAAGGAAGTATGGATCCATTTTTTATTCCTGTCGGTATAAGTGATGTCATCAGCAAGAATTCTCAGACTGTTAGTAGGGAACTGACAGCCCTCTTAGTATAGCTTGTACTGGTGTTAGGACGTATTTTTCACAAATCACCTATAGAAAGGATAGTCAGGTCACTGTGAATGAAAAGATTTTGTTGAATAAATACCTACATGGAAAAAATGTCCTGTTTTAAAAAATGGAAATGTGCAGAGCATTCAAGCCTAGTTTTGGGCACATGTGTACAGATATGATGGTGTGCATTTGTCAAGATCAAGGAAGATAATTTCTGCAGCAGATATTTTGCAATATTTGGCAAATGCTAGGCAGGATTTTTGCAAGGTCGACAATTTAACAGTTCATAGATAGCAACATTTGATGCATCTCTGATAGTTATTAATGTTAGGAGCATTAATAATGAAGTTTTTTTAATTGAAAATTTACGACATTCCCACAATATTGATGTTGTTATTGTTTGTAAAATATGGTTAAAGAACAATGACTGGAAAGCAGTTCTATCAGGGTATAAATGTTTTTACTGTAACAGACATTCTAACAAAAAATCAGGCGGAGGTGTTATGATAGGGATTAAAGACAGCTGTGAGATCTGTGATTACTACATGTTCAGTGATAACACCAATACTATAGACTGTGTAACTGTGACAATAAAGATAACCCCGGAAAGTATAACAATTGTTGGAGTGTATAGACCACCAAAGTCAAGTGCAGATGACCTAGAGGATTTCATAATTTCTTGCATGAAACACAGGAAAGAAGAATAATATTACTGGGGATTTAAATTTATCAGAAACAGATTGGAATAATATTGATTCAACAACATTAGTAAAGAAATTATTCGCAACATATATTCAGAAACAATACTTGCTTCAGATTGTAAAAAAAAAAAAAAAAAAGACTACCAGGGAAAGGAACATACTACACATTGTTTGTGTTCCTAAAGAAATTACTGTTACTTCAAGTCAGGTTTTACCACCGTTGATGTGCAGTGATCACGGGGTTATAAAGGTTAATTTGTTGCTAGATAATTTTGAAAAACTGAAGTCTAAACCAATGCACGGAAGGTTACTGACAGATTATATTGAAGCAAAACAGTCACTATGTAAAGTTAACTGGAGTGAGGTGTTCAATGGAATACTGCAGATAGAATGTGGAAAGTTTTGAATGAGAAATTGTTTGAGTGCAAAAAATCAAAAACAAGTTTAGCATCAAGAGCTAGGCTTACAGCATTGGGTGATATATTTCCGTAAGAACAAGATATCTCATTAAGGTGAGAAACAAAAAAATATATATAAGAAATGGAAGAGAGGTCGAACTACAACTTTGAAAACTGAAATAAACAAGCTGGACAAACAGATTAAACATAGTGCCAGACAAGATCAAGAAAAATTTGAAGAAAGTTTATATAAAGATATTGAGCATAATAGGAAACCTTTTTATACATACATAAAATGTGAAAGCAGTAAAAGCACACAAATTGATAAACTGTGTGCAGATTCTAAAATTTATTCTCAGACGCAACAGATTATAGATATAGTTACAAAATCGTATGCAAAACAGTTTGGCTCCACAAAAGGGGTGATAAATTGTCCCAGTGACATCCAGGTAACCCCAGATACTGGAATCAAATTAGATTTTATTGAAAAAGAATTGTGCAAACTGGATACAAACAAAGCACAGGGAGGAGATGGAATTAGTAACAATGACCTGAGAACAATTCTGCAAGAACTTATGGTACTATTATATTTATTATTCACTAGGTTTTTATATTTATATATATATATATATATATATTTATATATATATTTATATATATATATATATATATATATATATATATATATATATAAATATATATATATATATATATATATATATATATATATATATATATATTATATATATATAGGTTTACTATTGCTTTTTTCGAATGGAAAAACATTTCCCATTCGGAAAAATGAATAGTAATACCGAAATTAAAAAAAAAAATGACTGGTGACAATGTTGAACCAAATGCTCGACGCATTTGACTCGACATTGTTGTCGAAACTACCACGCCATAGCCATATAGGAGCTGATGTAAAAAGGGGATGTGGATGAATTTCCACTCCCCACTGCACCTCGATCTCCATGCAGATAGTCGACTTACACTTATGCAAATGCAGTAGTGCATTTGCATAAGTGTAGTCGACTATCTGGTTCACAAATGTTTGTGTGCTCGACATTCTGATGTTCGGCACATTGCAGCCGAAAGAATGTCGTTCGCACAAATGTATGTAAACCATATATATATATATATATATATATATATATATATATATATATATATATATATATATAGGAGTGCTACAGAATCCTGAAAGCCCACAATCCTGAGACCAAAATCCTGAAAGTTCAAAATACTTGTTTGTGTCTTTCAGCTTTTCCCGGTTAGGGGTCGCCACAGGGGAACTCCGGTCCGCTAATGATTGGTAGTTGATTTTTACGTGCTGAGTTACCAGCCGTGATGCACAACCTTCAACGAAGGTACGCCCATTCACACATGCCTCCACGCAGAAGACGCTCTAGCTGAGAATCGAACTGGACAGCGTCTTGCTGTGAGGCAACAATGGTGAAAACTCAAAATCCTGAAAACACACAGGATACCAACACTCACTATATTCCAGCACAAGTACATACAAAAACAACTAACACACAAACTATATTACTGTTCTCCAAGTATAAGCAGGGGGGCAAGCCAACCTGCACCCCCCCCACACCCCCTGCTACTTAAGTATATCAACTCCAAGATTGCACTTAGTGTAGTGAAGTGCAATCTCGGATTTGATATGTTTAAGTAGCAGGGTGTGGGTATGTGTGTGTGTGTGGGGGGGTGCACCCCCACACTCTCCTGCATATAGTTGAAGGGTAATATGTTTCTGTATGTACTTGTGCTGGAAGATAATGAGTGTTGGCATCCTGTGTGTTTTCAGGATTTTGAGTTTTCAGTATTTTCAACTTTCAAGATTTTGGTCTCAGGATTTTGGTCTTCATGATTTTGGGCTTTCAGTATTCTGTAGCGCTCCTATATATATATATATATATATATATATATATATATATATATATATATATATATATATATATATATATATCGGGAGATTTCTCAAGATTGGAGACATGCACTTATTAAACCCATCTTTAAGGAATTGGGGTGTAGGACAAACCCAGAGTCATATAGACCCTTAAGTCTACTTTCATGTTGTGAAAAAATAATGGAGAAGGTAATATTGGATAAGTTATTGTTAGAACTGGAAAGACTGGGACTTGAAACCACATACCAGCATGCATATGTTGAAAATAGATCTTTTTACCACCTGTAACATGATATTTTATAACAATATAATAACAGCTATGAATGAAAAATTGTGCTGTGATGTAATTTATATAGATTTAACTTCAGCATTTGACAGGGCCATACACAAAACTCTGATCAATAAATCAGTACAACTAGGTGTTGATATACTCTTGGCAAGATGGATAGCTGCATGGCTTACAAATAGGACATGACAAGTATTATACAGTAACTGGACAGGTGAAATACTTGGTTACAGTCAAGGTGTTCCACAGGGCTCTGTCCTAGGCCCTTACTTGTTTAGTTTGTATCTTTCAGACCTAACTTTTTTATCTGAGGTGTTCTACAGTTTATATGCAGACAATCTGAAATTGGGTAAACTGTGTTACAGATAAGGCATGTCTGCAAAATAACTTGACTAAATCGACCATTTGGGCACAGGAGAATAATATGCTGATAAATACATCAAAAACTAAGCATATGAAATTTGGGAGACATAAACTGAAAGGTGAATATTTAATACAGCACACTGTGATTGAAACTGTAGACTCATTTAAGGACCTGGGTATATGGGCAGATTCAGCTATGAGTTTTTCTAATCATATCAATAAATTGGTTAATGATACTTATAGAACTATAGGTAAAGTCTAGGAAATCAAAAATGATGAAGTCATTGTTTATTAGTTACATTAGACCCAAACTTGAGTATGGAATAACAATAAAAATAAAAATTGCTAGCATTCACTGGGTGAAACCACAGTGGTGTAAAGTAAATAAATGTACATAAAAAGGAAAAAATACACCACCAGAGGTAAAACACAGCTGCAACTCGATGAGGGCAAACACTCAGCCAGTCAAAGAAATAAAAAATCCACTATTTATTCCAGCACAAAGACAGGTAAGCGCTTTCGCATTGGAGCTTCATCAGACCTTTATAAACATTAGACCTAACCTATCTTTTATACAAAACTAGCCCATGTAATAAATCAATTAAATAATCAACACTTAAAGTCACAATAAAGAAATACAAAGTAATAAAAACAAAGTAAAAAACAAGAACATTGCACAATACATACTTACAATATATATTCTTAAAATATAAAATCACTTTAAACCAAAATGCATTCACAAACTGAAGAGCAAAAACTATCAAAGACTTTATTTACGAAGTCTTCTTTTCTTCAAAACTGGCTGAATGGTAGCCCTTTCATTGAGGCCACTGCCTCGATCTGCTCTTAAAAGGACAATCCACCTTGTTTCCTTATACTCAGTATGTGCAATAATATCCCCTTCTCTGATACGAGGTGTAACAGTTTCAATCACTTGAAATTTAAACGTATGAGTGCACCCAAACTCAGTGGCATGCTTTGCAAGTGCATTATGTGGGGACCCCTTCCTAATGTGATAGAGGTGTTCCCTCATCCTATCACGCAGGGGTCTGTTGGTTTTCCCAACATAAAATGCACTGCATGCCACACACTGAGCCAGGTAAATGGCTAATTTATGGTGGTTCTACTGATAATGTGAACGATAGGAGTTGTTCTTCTGTTCATCTTAGGAAGTTGAGTACTTTTGTACCAATTAATCATTGCCTCGTAGAAGCGTACCTTAAATTAACCGAGGAGGATATAATGCACTTTTATGATAATAAGCCACGATATGGGAGGGATTCTAAGCAGAATCTCAGTTATATGGAGAGACAAGCTTTGAATGAACTTCAGAATAATAGCTCCATTGTGATCAGACCTGCTGATAAGGGGGATTGATTGTTATTATGGATAGTGGTTTTTATTATCAAGCAATGCACCATATGCTTGAAGATACACGTTTTTATAGCAGGATCACTGTCTCAGATGTTCATAGGATTATTTCCTCTCTAAATTATGATATTAAAGATCTCCACATAGCTGGTCTCCTTACTGATGAGTTGTTCTCTTTTATGGATGTCAACAACCCTCTGATACCGGTCATCCAGGGGCTACCAAAGGTTCATAAGCAACCTAGGAACCCACCTATGAGACCTATTGTTGCTGGAAGGGGGTGGGTTACTGAACCTTATCACTGTATGTGGAGAAATTTCTACGACCGGTTATCAGTTTAAATCCAACTGTGCTGAAGGATTCTAAGCAGTTTCTCTTAGATCTATATGAATGTGTCAGTGGATTAGATGACATGAAAGACTTGGCGTTTGTTACGCTTGACGTTAAGTCACTGTTCACAATGATACCCAATGAGCTGGGGATACACTGTGTGCAGAAATGTCTAGTTACCCATAGTGGGTATTCACCTAAGCAAATTGATTTGATTTGTTTCTTTTTAGAGAGTCTTGAATAACAACGTGTTTATCTTTGGTGAAGATATGTTTTTACAACAACATGGCATAGCTATGGGCACTTCATGTGCCAATAGCTATGCCAATATGTTCCTTGCCCAGTGGGAATCTGAGTTTCTGTTTCCACTAACAGCTTTTGTAGATCACATCATTTTTTATCGACGTTTTGTAGATGATTTATTTGTGTTATGGCGAGGGACATCTGAGCAGTTTGATAGGTTCTTTGGGACTATGAACAATTTGACTGTCTGTCTAAAGTTCACTTATAGTCTGTCTTATGAAAGTATTAATTACCTGGATGTTATTGTTGAGAAGTTGAATGACCACTTGATTAACACAGGGATCTATCGGAAAACATGCCATAGGAATGCGTTCCTGTTTAGGTCAAGTATGCATCCAGGCTTCATTTTTAAGACTCTTATCAGGGGACAGGGTATGAGAGCATCGAGATTAAATCCCTCATCAGTAGGATTTCAGAAGGAAATGACCAGCCTGGAGAAGAAGTTTTTGGATAGTGGCTATACCCGGGATGAGTTGAGTAGACAGTAGTCTGACCTCCTTGATTTAAGGTCTACTAGGGCATGTCCTTATTTTGGTCCGCCTCCAGAATTGAATAATTTCTCTCCATCTACTAGTGGTAATAAGACTAAGATTCCACTGTTTTATATTAATGATTACAGAAAGAGTCACTGATTTGTTTCATCATCATTGGTCCATCCTTTTAGTGGATGATGACATTGGTAATATTGTGGGTAGTTCCCCCACTTTTAGATATAGGAATTATATGAACCTGAAGAGGTTACTATGTTCTGGGACACACAATAATGTTGATAGGCTTTATCATGGCTTTACTGTAGCATGCGACTCCTGTAAATTTTGTGGTTATATTGATTCATCTGGGGTTTTTCATCACCCCGATCTTGGCAGGGATTTTTATTTCAGAGGGCTTAGCAATTGTATGACCCCACATGTTATTTACCTGGCTCAGTGTGTGGCATGCAGTGCATTTTATGTTGGGAAAACCAACAGACCCCTGCGTGATAGGATGAGGGAACACCTCTATCACATTTGGAAGGGGTCCCCACATAATGCACTTGCAAAGCATGCCACTGAGTTTGGGTGCACTCATACGTTTAAATTTCAGGTGATTGAAACTGTTACACCTAGTATCAGAGAAGGGGATATTATTGCACATACTGAGTATAAGGAAACAAGGTGGATTGTCCTTTTAAGAGCAGATCGAGGCAGTGGCCTCAATGAAAGGGCTTCCATTAAGCCAGTTTTGAAGAAAAGAAGACTTCGTAAATAAAGTCTTTGATAGTTTTTGCTCTTCAGTTTGTGAATGCATTTTGGTTTAAAGTGATTTTATATTTTAAGAATATATATTGTAAGTATGTATTGTGCAATGTTCTTGTTTTTTACTTTGTTTTTATTACTTTGTATTTCTTTATTGTGACTTTAAGTGTTGATTATTTAATTGATTTATTACATGGGCTAGTTTTGTATAAAAGATAGGTTAGGTCTAATGTTTTTAAAGGTCTGATGAAGCTCCAATGCAAAAGCGCTTACCTGTCTTTGTGCTGGAATAAATAGTGGATTTTTTATTTCTTTGACTGGCTGAGTGTTTGCCCTCATCGAGTTGCAGCTGTGTTTTACCTCTGGTGGTGTATTTTTTCCTTTTTATGGAATAACAATACTGAAACCCTATAAGAAAACAAGCAGTAGTAAACTGGAAAAGAGTGCAGCAAAAATATACCAAATGTATCTATGGATGTGAAAATTTAAGTTATTATGAAAGACTAAATATCTGAAGTTGTACAGTGTCTCTTACAGATATTTAAGAGGAGACCTTATTCAGGTACACAGGACATTTAGAGACAACTACCTCTGGGAATGTTTGGGGTTATCAAAAAGTACTAGAGAATCATCAGATAACCTATGTAGAAGATTCTGTAGGAATGAGAAGTGTACTAATTGGTTCTCTGACACAGTAGCTGATGCATGGAACAGACTACCAAATTACATTAAAGCAAGTACTAGTTTAGATATTTTTAAGAACAACCTGGGCACTTATTACAGAAACAAGTGTTTTGGTATATTGGAAAGCTAGAAGGGCATTAATGCCTGTACTTGAAATATTTGTATATATGTATGTATATAATGCAAGGACATACTAAGCACACATAGGTCTGCCTATACCACACCAGCTGATGGTTCTACCTTTGACTCATCATTGGCCTGTGGCTTTGGTGACCTTGGCATTGTCAGGAAGATGTGTTCCCCTTCCCCTTGCTGATTCTTCTGCAGCTGTTACCACAAGATTAACTTGAGTAGCATAGCATATACTATGAGGATTGAGGGACATGTCAGTGGATTGTAAAGGATGCCTTGGCAAGATGTATGTAGACACTGGCAGTGTGACTGCAGTAGCTCAAAAACATGCTCTATGACATTACAGGTTCATAGGTTCATAGGTTCATAGGTTCATACTAGGCTATCTGCTCTAAGGCATTTATCAGCCTAGCCAGAGTGTGTTTGGCTTTCGCCACCCATTTTAAATTAATTTTGCTATGCCCTTTTTCGAGGTTAGTATACTGTGCCTCTGTCTAACAGTGACACAGAAGTGATACCCGGGGTAAACCTACGATCTCCCATCCACTCATCAAGATTCCTCTTGAAGAGCGTCAATGAGGGACTCTGCCTAACCTGGACTGGGATTTTATTCCAGAGTGAAGGGAGCCTCTGGGTTATGAATCTGTCTCTCCAGCATGTCCTATTTATTTCAGTGCTGAGGTTCAAGTCTCTCGAGCCCGTAACTCGATGGGATTTGGATTTTCTGAGGTGCAGCATGTCCATTAATTCCGGGTTGGACATGACTTTATACGTCAGGCACAGATCGCCTCTTTGCAGGCGGTATGCCACTGAGTAGAGCTGGAGTTTCTTTAACTGGGCAGCATATGGCATCTGTTTAAGCCCTTTGATCCTCTTGGTGAGGTACTTTTGGGTTCTTTCCAGTTGCTGCAGGTGTCTGGTAAGGTACATCCCAAAAGGGGCATTGTACTCAATTATGAGCCTGATGAGGGATGAGTAAAGAGGCACGATGACCTCCCCTGATCTAGATGTGAATCCCTTCATGATTAGGTGGGCTATATAAAATGTTTTTCTAACCACTTTGGCCATGTAGTTGTCAAATGAGAGATTGCTATCAACTTGGGTCCCCAGGTCCCTAATTACTTCTTCCGTACTTAATGGATTACCACCTATGTGGTAATTTGTGGGCACTTTGTTTTTGCCAAAGGGGATGACTATACACTTTTTGGCATTTAGCTCGAGGCCATGGCTCTGGCACCAGTTGTCTTTTTCTATGAGGCCCTTTTGGAGGATGCTTGTGTCAGCTGGAGAGTCGATTATGGCACCCGGTTTGCAGTCATCTGTGAACTTGGTCAGCCACAGTCCTTCCGTGTTGGCCTGTACCTCCGAGAAATATATACCGAACAAGACAGGTCCCAGGACGGAGCCTTGTGGGACGCCACTTGTAACTGGTTTGGAGTCTGACATGGCTCCAGCAATTCTAACCATGTGGGTTCTGTCCTTGAGCCAGTTTGCAACCCATCTAGTGACATAGGGATTTATATTTAAGCTGGTGAGCTTATCTATAATGCTGGAGTGGGGTATTGTATCGAAGGCTTTTGCGAGATCCAGGTAGGCTGTGTGGACCACCTTCCCCTCATCAATGGCCTTGGTGACTGTTTCAAAGAAATCAACCAGGTTTAAGAGGCAGGATCTGCCCTTAACAAAGCCGAACTGGGTAGGATCCAGTGTCTGTAGGTCCCCAATATCTTTATTTATGAGGTCCATGATGATCCTTTCCATAGCTTTGCAGACCAAGCTAGTCAGGCTTATGGGGCGACAGTTTCCAGGATCTGTTGAGGCACCACCTTTGTGGAGAGGGACCACTGTTGCTGTATGCCATTCTTTGGGTACATATCCTGTAGTAAGGCTGAGATTGAACAGTAGTTTCATGGTTGGGTTTAGCTCTTCTTGGAGTTCATGTAGGATGCAGCCCGGGACACTGTCTGGTTCCATTGATGCTGTGTTTTTGCTTTGGAGAGGGCGGCTCTTACCTGAGCATCTGAGATGTCAGGGGGGCAGCACTCTGCTGGGATAGATATTTGCCCTTTTGGTGGGAGGGAGAAGTTTGCGCTGAACCTGTCAGCTAGGATGTTGGCAATGTCTGTGGGTTCGGTGTATTTTTTGTCATTTTGGACTAATTCTGAACATATCTGGGAATTCCCACCCAGGTTCCTAACATAACTAAAGAAAGCCTTGTGATTATCCTTAGTGTCATGTGCAATTTTTCTCTCAAAGCTGGCCTTAGACGATTTTATGAGTGCCCGTTGTTTTTTGCTAATACTGATCAGAGATGCCTTCCCTTTTTGGGATTTTGCTCTATCATGTAGTAGCTTCCTCCTTCTATTGTATAGTTTGTTTATGGCTGGGGTCCACCAGACAGGACGTCTGCCTTTGGAGGATTGAGTCTTGGTTTTATTTGGGATTGCATGATCCATGCATTCCTGAAGGTGTTCATAGAATGCGTTTATAATGGATTCTGTGGTCTGGGCTGTATTTTCCACAGGCCCGGGGGCTTTGAAGGATTCCACCTCGGTTTTGAGGAGTGTGAAATTTGCTTTAGAGAAGTTTTTCACTGTGGTTTTCTGGGCAGGGGGTGGGGTCGTGATGTGACTATCCAGTGAGATTAGTTTATGGTCTGATCTTACCAGTGAGGGATACACTTCTGGTCTGGATCATAGAGTCCCCATGTTGGTGATGATCAGGTACAGTATGTATTCCCCTCTTGTGGGAGTGGTAACAACTTGTTCCATAGCATTTGAGTTTATAAATTCTAGGAACCTTTGGGCTAGGGTGTTGGAGCTAGAGTAATGCTCCCAGTCTATGTTTGGGTAGTTGAAGTCACCCAATATAATGGTGTTTGGAGAGACCTTCATATTTTCCAGTGTTCTCAGGAAGACTGAGTGGGGTTTCTGGGTTTGGGAGGGTGGTCTGTAGCAGGCTATAAACTGGAAGGCAGCTTTACCCACTGTTAGTCGCACATGGATAGTCTCTGATGCTTTGTGCTGTGCCACCAACCTGGAGGTGTGGGTATCTTTGACGAATATTGATACTCCCCCTCCTTTTGTGGTTGAGTCCAAGTTTTGGGGCCAAAAAGCATGGTATGAGGTATAGTCTGGTAGTGCTGGGGTGCTCATGGGAGCCTTGAACCAGGTTTCTGTTACTGCACAGATATCAATGTTCTCCATGCTAAGGAGAGTTTCGAGTGCGTGCATCTTGAGGTTTAGACTTCTGGCGTTGAGTAGCATTACTCTTAGTTTCTTATCCCTTGTGATACCTATGGAGGTGGGTTTGTCTTTTGAGCCTTGCCTAAAAAAGGCACTATGGGGGTGGCAAAGCCTTTGCCAATATCCGAAAGCCCAGGGGTGACAGGTGCAAGCCTGTTGGCTCATGTGTCTCATTAAGGTGTTCTTCTGTATGTTTTTTGTGTGTGTGTGTGTGTGTGTGTGTGTGTGTGTGTGTGTGTGTGTGTGTGTGTGTGTGTGTGTGTGTGTGTGTGTGTGTGTGTGTGTGTGTGTGTGTGTGTGTGTGTGTGTGTGTGTGTGTGTGTGTGTGTGCGTGTGTATTTCTGATGGGTTTCATCAGCCATGACTTTAGTGCATAGCATACATCCACCCCTAAATGTGCCTGTGAGATATCCCGCATAGCACACATCTGGTGCAGTTCGGAGATGTGGCACATATGGGAGCCATTTTAACTGCCAGGGTTGCCAACACACATGTTCCAGATGATTCCCATGCCATTACACATGACTTGGCAGTTGTTCAAGTGGTAGACTTTACAGTTAATGTAGACCTTACCCTGTTCCCCAGGTGTTGTCTTTATGTGTACCTGCACACATTACTGCAGGGTAGTGCGATACATGGTATAATTTTAGCTTTCTTCTGACCTTTTCCCAGAGAACTAATGATAAAATATATGTATTCTCTGCCATGTTGTAGCATAGCATGCAGGAATGTTTGGGAGATCCTGGATGCCGATGACACACCAAGTATGGACAGTGGTGGTAGTCTTTGAAAGGTACCTGTGGCAAAGATTCTAAGTTTAACACATACCTTATTTTCCACTGTGATGGGTTCCCTCCATTCGGCTCTGGCTCTGAGTCAAGGCTGCCAGAGGTTGCACTGCTCCTGTATTGATATTTTGGTCTACAAAGTCTTTACCTTCTCTGTCTATGGCTACTGGCAGCAGCATTGGCTTCAGCCTGTAGTACAGAAAAATGTACTGAAAAAGCAGCAGCTTACAATCTGTCTGCGATTACTTTGTGTCTGTACTCCACTATTTTTCCAATCTGGATTAAAAAAAAACAGCATGGAGTCCACGTGGATGCTTTATATCCTGTTGAGTAGCTCCACAACATTGGCTGAGTAGCATACATTTCATATGGATGCTTTGTATCGGTTGACTAGCTCCACAACATTGGCTGAGTAGCATGCATTTCAGCTGCTTATGTTGTAATTAACATCTCTGAAGCACAGACTAAGACAGATGCAATCCAGTATGTGTAGCTAGACAAACTGATGTGGATGAGAGTTATTGCATTAACTCAGTCATACATTTATTTTTGAACAATATATCTCTACAGTGGAATATTGTACTCCAACAGGTATGTATCCATTTTATTACCTACATAATGCACATGCTGGAATGTAGTTAAGAATAATGTGAAGTAAATCTGTATGCATTATTTAGAACTGTAATCATGGCATGGCCTTATTTTTCAAGCCATTTCAGAGTTACAGAGGATGTAGAGTAGGCTGAAATTATAATGCTGTGTGATAACTACTTTATTTATTTTACATT
The DNA here is from genome assembly GCF_019279795.1 of Protopterus annectens. Classification (NCBI taxonomy): domain Eukaryota; kingdom Metazoa; phylum Chordata; order Ceratodontiformes; family Protopteridae; genus Protopterus; species Protopterus annectens. Next base: position 812,227,215 of record NC_056746.1, read on the forward strand.
TGTTTACTGGGAAGGTCCGACTGGGTGCAAGCTTGTTTTCAGCGGAGACCCAGGGAGAAAAGCTCCATTTATTAGAAACAAAAGATTACAGTTTAATAACAATGTTACAAAGTTAACAAAAGGTTGACAATCATATATTTAGTACAGTAACATACATAATCATTTAGTATAAAAATTTGGTAAATTATGTTCAAAAATATAATATTCAGATGAGTAGATATTCATACATATGGTAGAGGAGCTGCCCTTAGAATACTGTTAGGGCTTGGAGACACTGCTAGTAGTGTTTGGATAGCAACTCTGTTCTTGTATCTGACATCCATGAAAATCCATTCCATTGTCTTACAGTTGAGGCTTGTGAAACTTAAGGGACTATAAGTACATATGTATGTTGCTGATCCACCCTTGTGTAGGTGGAAATAGGTCTCTGATTTCACATCTGTGTGGATAAAAGGGAGTACTCAGACTGTGATTGTATAGGGTGCCTAGTACAGCAGCTTGCTGGTTAAAAACATTAGGAACACATGCCAGAATGCCATCTGGTCCTATGGAGGCTGTGTTCCAAGTACTGGAGAAAGCAGTGATTACTTGCTCTTTGTAGAGGGAGGTTGGAGGTAATATTGAAGACTTGTTGTGGTAAGCTTGTGTGTGGGTTGGGGATAATTGTTATCCCAACATGTCTGCTAGCTTGTTTTCAATTTACACTGGTTCAGTGTGTGTGCAATACCATCCACAATGAATTCAGCACACATCTGAGTTATACTTTTGATGTTGCAGATGTAGGAGAGGAAAAGCTTATGTTTATCTTTGGCTATGGTTTTGACATATTTCCCCTAGCTGCTGTGTGAGGATTTTGCAAGGTGTCTTAATGTCTTGCTTAGGCTGGGGATTTTAACCATCCAGTTTGGGATTTAAAATTTTGTATTTGTAGACATCAGCTTAATTTGCTTACCGTATAATCAAGTAATGTTAGACATCCATCAGTGTGGTTATGATTTTCTTAGGGATTTTTCTTTGATCCTATCAGATACATCTGCGTTTATACATTTGTGTAGATGTTTATACAGGGCATCAGGGCATACCTCACTACGGTTGTCAGTGTCTCTGTGGAAGATGATTATACCATCCCTTAGGATGGTGAATTTACCTTGGAATATGTATGTTCAACTGACCTCTCATTTTTTTAAATTCTGTACCTATTGCAAATTCTGAAAAAAAAACTACTTCATGGTTGGATTGAAACAGTGCATCCCCTACACATGAGGGGTTGCATTTGGTCAATGCTATTTGTGAGAACTAGATCTAGAATATTACAGACACATGTGGGGTGGTGCAGTCTTAGTTCCATGGCATATATATTATCAAAGTCCAGGAATTGTTGTGCAAGTGAGTTTGGCCTCATAAGTTTCACAATCAATGTAGCTATACTTCTAGTCACCCCTTTGTAGGTTGCTTTGTTCAACTTTAGTTGTTGCAAGTACTTATAATTAAACTGTGTGGCCCTTCTTGTTCGTAGTAGGGGACATATAACTGGTGATAACATTTAGGGAGTTTTTAACTGCAGTAAATTGGAGTTACAGTAACTCCATAAACTTATGTTTTCAACCCCTGTAGAGGAGGAATTATCTTCAATGAGGAGAGATAATCCACCTCATGTGGTTCCCACAACTTCAGATTGCAGTCTGAAAGTGTGGAAGGCATTGTAGCCATGCAAGACCAGGCTAATTACTGCAGCCTTCCATCAGGTTTCTGGGACTGCACAGACATCCACCACTTCCACTGGGACAAATGCTGACAGAGAGTGCAGTTTCTGATGTTAATTCCTACAGTTTATCAGCATGATCATTACTTTGTTGGAGTTATATATTTTCACATAGTAACTTCTGCTTTTGTGACATTGCCTAATAAGGGCATTATGGTGGAGGCACTTGCCTCAGCCAGCAAATAAAAACCTAGATGTGCCAGGTGAAGTCCATGTCTTTCAAAGCAGCATGGTCTATCCACAATGTCATCCCACCCTGATAGAAACTGGAGTCCCATAGAATGACACCAGACACATAGCCAATTTCAAAGGATCATTTGTTCTTTATATTGTTGCCTCATCCTAGATGAGCTTATAATGTTGGTCAGACATAGGGACATACATGCTTTGAGACACATATTTAGAGAGCTCAATAATGTCTGTCTCCATATATTCCCTAGAGATACATCTCAAGTTGTACATACCAACATCAACTATGATGGATTAATAGTGGGGCTTGTTGTGGAGACACTTGATTGCATGTGTGATGTGGCAAGTATTGGGACACACAGCTGACCCTACATTTATCCTTGTTTAAGCTGGAGAGTGGAGCAGGTATATGGCTGACTGTACAATTAACTGTAAGAACAATCTTTGCAACAGATAACTATTGCCTTAAGCACTTCCTGGGTGAGACAGTGGTGTTCCTTTTTTATGTGTATTGTGTGCTTTGGGTTTAGTGTTAGGTGTACCATGCTTGTGTTTTGGCTATATCTGCTATTTCTGGAGGTTGCTGAAGAGTACCTCCACACATGAAGGTATTTCATTGATGTTGCAGTACAGGCCTGAGGCATTATCTGCACTGAGTCAATAAAGACATGTCAACTAGGCTAGCAGATAAAAGAGAGGGACACTGATATCTTGTGATGTGAGGTGTGATTCTGGTATCTGCATAGAGAATGAGAAAAGGATGGGTGTATGTGATATGGTGCTATTTTTGGGGACTAACATATGAGGCATACAGTAGGAGATGTGTCCAAAGTGGGATCTATACTTCTATTGTGGAGAGATAAGATGTGACATTACTGCTTGTTTAATTGACATTTGCTCAGCTGCATTGAGCTCTAGAAGATCTGCTCTGCCAGATAGCATTGGCTGATTGCAAGGGGAAATAATTTAATTGTTTTTTCTGCATCTATAACTGCAAAATGTTAAGCTCTCTGCATGCAAACTAGAGCAGAGCAGCTAAGACAATGAAACATGGTTAAAGCTCAAAATAAGACCAGAAACAGTTAACTTAAAATATATAATCCTAGTGTACACTCCAGGCACAAGGGTACAAGGGTGTTTTCTCACAAATCATGTGTCATGATGTTTACTTATCAATAGGTGAAATGAACTGGATTCATGTAGTGTATATCTGATGTATAGTGTGGGCAACACAACTGCAACAGAATAAAAGCAGTAATTGACAATTCACTTGTTAATAACATTACAAAGGGAACAGAGTCAAAAGCAGCATAGTTCTTTTCAAAAATTAATCATAGCAACACAATAAAAATGAGCTATAATTTTTTACATAAGTAAAAGCAGCAACTGCACAGCTTCCACTTTATAACAGTGGCCTGATGAATATGCATAGGACAGTGTTTCATAGGCTGCTGTTGAACACTGTCTGTGTAATGTCCAGTAACAGCTCAGACACACACCACCTCCACCCCAGTTGACTGCAGTGAGAATAGAACCCCTACCTATCTAAGTACACAGACTATAGAACACAGTACTTAACACAAGTTAAGATTTTAACAGCAATGCAGGTGATCTTATAGTAGATGACATCAGCAGGCCATGTGGGGGATAAGAGGTTGGAGGGCTGTTTGAAATGGCTGTTTGTGCAAGCACCAAAACACTGCAAAACCACACCATTAGAGAAGTCAGTTAGAGTTACGCACTTACACTCTTTATGGACACACATACAAATACACCTAGTAGAATTGAGTGAGAATAGAACCACTACCACCACAGACTATAGAATGCAGTACTTAACATTAGTGCCACGACATGACTCTGATGTAGCTAAGACTGCAGGTGAACTTATAATAGATGACATCAGCAAGTCATGTGGGGAACTACAGCTTGGGAGTCCTGCATAGGCACATCACTTCTTAATGTCATCTGCGGCTAGTAGCCTAACAGAAGTATACTGTTTAGAAGCCTAGCTGTGTAACAAAACCAGTACCATTATTAAGGATATTTGGCTGTTTGAATTTGGCAGAGAAAGCTTGTTAGCATCACCAAATGGCCCTGTCGATGAGGGAGCACACAACATTATATACTGCACTTTGTATTGTGGTTGATACAGGTGTTGAAAAATTAAGAAGAACCCATAGTTGTACTGATTGTTGGCATGGTTGGTGGTGGGGAAACAAATGGGTGGATTGTAAATATATGTACCTATAGTTATAGTGTACCCTCAGTTTGCAATGTATCCACATGTGGTTTTAGGTCAGACAAAGGAACTGAGAAATATTGAGCAATAAGAACATATATCTATGTATATATCTATAGCAATCTCTTTCTCTCTCTCTCTAAAATGTAATAGTGAAGGAAGCATTAGATGTGCACTATGGTTAACTAAGTGTACATGCATGCGCATTTACCTCTTTACCTGTTTGCTCATAGGTAAGCAGTGCACAAACACACACCGCATTGCTAACATCTGAGACTTACTATTATGTAATATATACACCTGCTATTATAACACACTCATATCTCTACTCCAGGCCAGGATTTCCCAGTGACTGAGAGCAATAATTGAATGTATCCAATTTCTGTTGTTGGCAGTCTGACATACGTCATATCTGGTTTTTCCCCATTTCTGCAATGCTGTATTTTGTACAAACTAGGTAAGCCTTCTCAAAAATGTTTTCTAGATGTGGCACATCTTGCAAATGTGGAATTAAAACAAGACAAGGAGGATAAATATTAAAAGTATGGGGCACATAAGCAAAGTCTGTAAAAGCACACTATCATTGATAGTACACATCCAAAATTTCTACTTATGTTGGGATTAGAACCCTCACACCAATACAGCTTCAGCAAACAGGATAGCTGTCTTAGTCCTCCTTGCCACAGAAGCAGCTTTCCAGCATAGAACTGGAGTCATTCATTATACAACCAACTGCATAAAAATGTATACTGCTATCAAACCATGAACTGTATATTGTACAAATAATTCTCTGTATTATATTTGGATACAGAGCAGATGGTAGTCACACAACCTGTCATAATTATGGTTATAAATATATATCTTTCTATCTTACATGTGTGTGTTTGTTGGTGATTCATCAATTACCTAACACATGCAGTGTGTAAGTAATGCTATATAATTGTCCTTAAAATGTGAGATGATATTAACTGTGGGTTTAGGGGTAGCATAGCTGAGTTATTGTTATGGCAGGTACAAGACTACATTCCTCTTTTGTGGAGTGATGAGACAGAGCGCATTTACTGTTATGATACAAACAAGTCTGAAGTCAGAAACTGCAATGTGTAGCCTCACTTTCTAACTTTTCTTGAATGATTTACCAGTATTCTGCAGAGGTATGACTGTGTGAATGTTTCATGCATGAGGCCTACTAATTACCAATGGACACATATTAGTAAAATAAGTGTCCGTAGTCCCATATTAATGTAGTTTCTGTATAAATCCACCACTATTTACTTGCTTACTGTACCAAGTTAAGAAATGCAAGGATATGTCATAATAATCTTCAAGAATACAGTCTAGGCTCAGGACTTACCTTGCAAATGCAGCAGTTGATACACTTTTAGTTCAGGGATGACTCTGTCTGATGCAAGCAATACACAGCTAATACATGGATAGGTGAAGGTAGTGTGAGTTGCCTGGCGTCAATTTTAATATATGTATGAGAATACGAGAAAGGTATTATGTCCCTAGGTAGCCAGTGAATGTGCTATGCATTATCTCTCAGCCAAAGCAAGGGCATACTGAGCATGCCTACATCTGCCTACAGGGACAACAGCTGGTGGTTCCGCCTTAGAGTCCTCCTGTGACTGTGGCTGTGACCTAGGTGTTGGTGGGTGGATGTGTGGCCCTTCCCCTTGCTGATCTTGCTGCAGCTGTTTCTGCAGGATCAGACTGTAGAGCATAGCACATACTGAGAATATTTGTGTACATGTGCATGGATTATACTACAGGGCTCCATCAGATATATATAGGCACTGGAACCATGACTTCAACAGCCCAAACACATGCTCTATGATGTTTCTAGTTTGAGTGTGTGTGCCTCATTATGGCACTCTTCTGTGGGTGTGTGTGCACTTCTGCTAGGTGTCATCATCCACAGTTCCAGGGAGCTGCCAGTATCCCCCAGTAAATGGCACTGTGGGAAGTCCCCCCTAGCACCCTAGTAAACATCTGGTACAGCTGGGATGTGTGCTATATCGGAGTCATGATAACTGCCAGGGCTGCCAGCACACACATTCGTGGTAATCCCCTTGGCATTACACATGACTTGGCAGGTGATGGAGTGGTATCCTTTGCAGTTAATGTAGATTCTACCCTGCTCACCAGGTGGCATCTTGATGTTTACATGAGTGCAATCTATGGCACCCAGTACTTCAGGGTAGTGCACTACAAGGTAACACTGTTGCATGTTGCTGGCCCTCTCAGCAGAAGCAGGAAAATATATGTGCTCACTTGCATGTATGAGCATAGCAGCCAGGAACTTGTGGAGGATGCTGGATGCTGATGCCTGTGACACACCCATCATGTCTCTAGATGGTCTTTGAAAAGTACCTGTAGCTAATATTCTAAGGGCTACACATACCTTAGTTTCCACTGGGATGGGTTCCCCTCAGTTGGCTCTGGTTCTGAGTTGAGGGTGGCAAAGCTCACAGAGTTCTTGCAATGTTTCCCTGTCTACCCTTTAGTGCTCTACAATCTCCAGCTCATGTAGCATTTGAAAAGTTACCCTGGGCCTGAACACTCTTCTCCTTCTCGGCCTAGGCCTATTGTCAGCAGTACCAGCAGCATTGGCTTCAACCTCTAGCATATACAGATGTAGATTAGCTGCAGTAGCCCCTAGGATTACCTCATAAGTTCATAGGTGTTTACTAGGCTAACAACTACAAGAGCCTTTTTAAGCCTAGCAATGCAACCCAAATCTCTGACAAGTTATGATACTCTTGATAAGTGTAAGCATGGGCCTAGGAGATAAACCATTTACAGGTTACCTGTTTGCATCAGGGACATATGTGCCAAACCAGGGATGAATTTCCAGTTTCCCATCCAATTGTCCAAATTGCACTTGAATTGGATTAGGGAGGATCTCTGCTTCACATGGATTGGGAGCTTGTTCCATAGACAGGGTAGTCTCTGTGATATATACCTATCTCTCCAGCAGGTCCCATTTATATCACAGGCAAGATTTATGTCTTTAGAACGATTAATTCTGGTACTACTTGTTTTGTGGATATGCAGGAGGTCCATCAGAATGGGGTCTGACAATGCCCTGTATGCCAGGCATAGATCTCCCCTCAAAAGCCTGTAGGAGACAGAATACAGGGATAGGGCCTTGAGGCTCTCTACTCCAATGCTGTTGAAGTATTGAAGGAATATAAGACTGTAGGCTACGTGGATACTTTATACATTTGTTGAATAGGTACACTGTGTGGGATTGGCTAATTAAGATGCAATTCACCTGCTTAGTTTGTAATTTGCATGAATTTAACATACCTCCTGAGTGCTCAGTAGTGAACTATGTGCACCTTCATGCAACTCCTTGCACCATTGCATAAATAAGAATAAGCAAAATTCATATTTCTATCTCTGTTTCCCTGATATTGCACAAACATGGAACATAAAAGGTACAGATAAGCTTGTACATCCTATACTCAAACCCAGGACCATTGAGACTGTAGCCCTGCATATACAGGTGCTGACACATTAATAATTACATAATAAGCCTTTTATTGCTCCATTTCCTGTAGGTGCACTAAGCGTACCAATGCGCAAACATGTTAAAAAAAAAAGGAAGCTGACACACTCCCCTGATGTCATCACTCACTGTTGACATCCATTGTAAACAAAAGCACCATGTAGGTGCCTAATCAGGGTGAACATCCCTACAGGGTTACTGTGTTTTGTATTTCAACAACTGTACTGATTTTTGGTCTCATTTGCATAATGACCATGCTGACAGCCTGGAATCTACACAGTTAGTAGCCGTGTATGCAGGGCAACTGCACAGGAGCAGAATGGTGTAAACACAAGGCAGGTTATTACTCTGCCTATATATGAGATATATAACACGTTATGCTTACAGTACATGTTATAAGTTTTAAGTTTTAAGCATTTTAGCAGCCTGCATTATGTACAAGTTTATTTTTCATTTGGGGGTGGGGGACCAAATGTGTATTTAAGTCATGGCAGTTAAAATGTAATTTTTTGGGGGGAGACTGATTTTCTAGCATCAACAGTATGTACTTAGGCCATAATACGTGTGTTGTTACCTGTTAAGATTAATTCTGTCAATATTCAGGACTTTTACATGTCCTTGTTTCTGTGTAGACTCCTCTACTCAGAAATTTTTGTACATGGAGTCTACACAGTTTCTTTATAGTTTGTTGGATCACTCAATTGCTTTGATTTGCTTCATTAGCAAAATTTTAACTACTTATGCTGAAATTTGCATTCACGAAAGTTTTTGTATTTGCATATCAGTGCATGTGATTGCACACTGCTACACAGAGCTTACTGAATCTAAAACTTGCTGCACTCATGTACGCATCAGCAGGGGTGTAGCTAGGATTTTCAAATTTGTACTCACAGCTCTCAAATTGCTACCCCCTCTCCAGCCAAGCTACGGACATTCTCGTAATTCACGGTTCGCTCTTTTAGTATCGATGAAGAGGCATTCGCTGTAATGCCTCTTCAGTAATATAATATAGATTCACTCAAACTCGGTTCCTTGAATTGAAAATGAACCTGAAAGTCAGTTCTTTGAAAAATGCAGCATGATAGTTGAGGTAGAGGATTCATGCTTTTGTTTTCTGTACAGGTTTTGAGCTTGAGTAAATTACTAACCACCTGCTACCCCTAACTAGGGTGTTTCATTCACACACACACCCCAGCTACCTCTTAGTGCAAGAAATATGGACAAAGCCTAAAATAAACAGGGACAGATATCAAATAATGCTCGCATGAACTTAGAAAGTTGCTAGAATAACAGGATTTGTGCTAGTATGAGAAAGTTGCTAGAATAACAGGATTTGTGCTAGTATGAATTTTTCTAAAGTACATGAAGTCTGAAACTTAAATGTCTGTCATTATTTAGCAACTTCAGCCTTCAATGATTTCCTAGAAAATCACAACATTTATGAGGAACAGACAAAAAATATGGGGCAAAAATCTGGACATTCTGCAAAATTTGGACAGTTGAGAGGTATGCTACCTATCTAGCACACACATACACACACACACACACACACACACACACACACACACACACACACACACACACACACACACACACATCTCAACCTCTTAGAGCAACAAACCCATAAATAAAACTGAGGCAAAGACCCAAAAATAGACATTTTTTTAAATATTGCTCTTATAAATTTAGAAAGATAATAGAATAGTAGTAGGTCTTGCATTAGTACGAATTTTCTGAAAGGTATGAAATCTGAAACTCAAATGTCTGCCATTATTTTCTAACTTCAGTCTTTAATGATTTGCCACTAATTTGCCAGAAAACTGCAATTTTATGAAAAACGGACCAAAGTGTGATGCAAAAATATAAAATTGCCAGACAATACAGCTGGGAACCTGTCAAAGAAGGGACACCATTTTAATATGAACACTGTTAACTTGAGCAGCTGACAAAATTAGAGAATCTATATGCATTTCTAAAATAAAAGTAATGTATAACGCTATCATTACAGTTATTTATAATTGTAAACCTCCACGTTTTCTTCCAGAATTGCTATTTTGCGGAGGGATTATTAGGGGGAGAGCAACATTTTGAGCCAAAATTGGGGACAGTTGAGAGGTTTGGATATTCCTAATTCTATAAAGCGATTTATTTGCACGTACCTCTCAACCTCTTAATGCAGGAAATCTGGACAAGGCCAAATATATTGGGGGAACATACAAACAGTACTAAAAATTGATCCTGTATAAACTTAAGACAGTTGATAGAATAACAGGTCTTGCTTTAGCATGCATTTTTCTGAAGGTTTTGACGTCTGAAACTTAATGTCTGTCATTATTTAGTGACTTCATTCCTAAATGATTTACCAGAAAAGTTTTATTTTGCATTTTACAGCATGAACACCAATAAATATCTACTAAACAAAGCAATTCAGTCTCACAATGAAACTAGACTTAGCATTAAAACTTCTCTGCCCTTGAAACTCACATTCATTGAAACAGCATTGAAACCCACATTCAAAGAAAATACATTTTGCCAGTGGCAGATAAAGATTAACTTTGTGCTGTTTTCAAATCATAGGCCCCTTGCATATGGAACATACACGTGCTCTTTGATACACCTTCCTGATTGTATTAAATTATATTCCTTGTATAATACAGTATAGTTGTTAGAGAGCATTTTAAATTTATAGTTTTGAACATTTTTCCAGTAAACAATAAAACAAAATGCATGCACCAATAATGACAAATCCGCCCAATTCAGAACATTTCCATCATAAAAGTCTACTCAAACTTCTACAGTCCACCAGTATCAGTAAATATGTACAATTTCTGAACTAGTAAAATCCATCTACACAATTCCACATTAAAGAAATCTGTAACTAATGAAGAGGTTGCTGCTAGCAAACAACTTTATATTTCATTGTTTCATCTACAAATAAAGTGCCTGTTGCCCTTGAGGAATAAATTGCCTATGTTGCATTAAAAAAAGTGATACGCTAGTAATGTTGCAATGGGGAATGGATGGCAAACTGATAACAGGTTCATAGTTACTACTAGATATCTTCGCCAAAAAGGACTACAGCATCCACCCCCCTTTACAACACAGTACAGTATCAGCAATGCAACTACCTACTGTGGGAGAAGAACCCACAGCCTTCTGCATCAAAAGTAAGTACACTACCCGTTGTGCTATTAACAATATAAGCAGATTTAGCATAAGCAGCACTAAACTTTAGTTCCCCTGCAGCTCTTAGCTCCTTGTAAAATGTACTCGACACTCGGCTATATCTGAACTTCGCAGCACAAGAAATCTGGAAAAAGCCAACATTTATTGGGGGGGAGGGCAAAAGCCCAAAAACTAGGGACACATTTTAAACATTGCTTGTATAATTTTGGAAAGTTACTAGAATAAAATGCAGTGTTACCACCATGCATGTCTTAAACCCACAACCATATGCACTACAGTCAGTGCAACATGCCACTATGCTAAATCAGCAGTTTGAAAAACAGGAAGACTGAAACTTAATGGCTATTAGATAGCTCTCAACCTCTTAGCACAAAAAACCTGGACAAACAAAGCCAATAATGAGGGCATACAAATTCGGTTCTCACTTCACACCTTAGCACAAAAAACCTGGACAAACAAAATCAATAATGGGGGAATACAACTTCTCACTTCTCACCACAGCTGGGGAATACAACTTCAGTTCTCACCATAGCTCACAACTGTTAAAAATAAAAATCTGAACAAAGTTCAGAAATGGTGGTGGTTAGGGACTTTAGGCTCTTCTTACCCTGAAGCGAAGGTACAGGGTTTGAGCCTAAACACCTGTTGTATTATGTGTGTGTGTGTGTGTGTGTGTATGTGTGTGTGTGTGTGTGGGGGGGGGGGGCATTTACACACACAATTTAAGTATTTTTCTGGTGGTGAGAAAACCACTTTTATACTTTATGTAGGGGGTTTGCCCTGCACCTCCAAACTTAACATTTTTAATTCTTCAGTCACTACACCGTGAATGAATTGTGATTTAGTTCACACTGAGCCCATTTCATCAAATGACACCATTCACAAATGGTACATTATTTGAATGGTGTCCAGTGCCTCAACCCTTTGTTAAGGAATCCCTTATTAGCTTTCTCATTTTGCACTGCCTGATCACTGTGTGATGCCTCTAGTGAATAACAAAGATCAGACAGCAGAATCTATAATTGCATGGCTACAATGTTCAGCAGTGTAACCCTTTCTCAGTGTCCATATGCCACCCTAATATACTTCTGGAATGGCCTAGAAAGTTTATTCTTGGATAGTTTGAAGTAGAAAGAAGCACACAGGTGATTTTCCATTAAGCATTTGATACTTATTAAAAGCTGTGAAAACCTGAATCTGCTTTCTGTCCCTGACTTGCTGCATGTTCTTATCCCATCACTGTTATAGTGTTACATTTGTGTTAAAAGCATAGGTCTTTTCACCTCTAGATGATAGTTGATTTTGTTGTTGTTTTTATATTTATTTCTGTGGTGGCAGAATGCTTTGTTAGGTATTTTTATGAGCTTCAACCATTGATTAAAGAATATGTAGTGCACAAAGTGTGACAATTTTGCTCAAAAACTGGAAAAAAAGATAAACTTGTTAATGACATCCCTAGTATGACATCCAATCTTAACAAGCCTTAGATACTTAACAAAAGTTTGTTAAGGATACCTAAGCACTTAGGTCGCATGCTTGGGACTAAGAGTGGACATTTCCAGCTGCCAAACAACAGTTGCAAAAGGTAAAATGGCTTTTATGCAGTAAGTATGTTAGAATGAAGTGTTAAACTTTTAATGTTGTTAGCTCTAAAGAGGGAAACTGCTTCTGCTTGCTATCTATCTGACAGTTCTAAGTGCTTTACCTGCTTTCAAAGGCTTTGAAAGTAATTTAAACAAAAGAATTATTACCGGATCTCTGTACATAATTAGCTCTATGTGTTCTACATGTGGATGACAATATTTACCGCTTGAGGTTTTGTCTCTTGGTGAATTTCTTGACATCCACATTTTGAGCTCACGATAATCTGGGTATGATTGGACACCTGATTATAATCCTCTGTAAATCATGATAGACCCCACATCAGTCACAGACACCAATAATGAGGCTGGTTGTTCCTCATCAAATGGATGAAGCAAAGGCAAAACTGTAAGAGGTGACAATGTTATGGGCTTTAAAAGGAGAGTAAACTTTGAGATTTAACAAAATGAGATACTCAGTTCTAGACAATCAAAAACACCCAACTTAAGTATAACTTTCAATCAGATTTTGTAGTCATATTTTGTTATAGGTCATCACAGAGGGTGTGGGCGTTCACCCTCCCCCCCTTGACACAGAGAGAGAGATGAGACATTTCCAAGTGAAAAAGTATTTAGTAATCAAAAGATTCAAAGAAGAGGATTCAGTGAATTCTTTTTTATGAATGACTCCTGCAAAAGCCTTCTAACTAACATATCTTGCATGCCCAGATAATACATCTCACTTTCTTAGTGAGGGAAAAATGTTTGGGTAATATTCTACTCCTGAATATTCTAAAAATGTATCTATGTGTCAAATATTATACATCTACATATTAAAAAAAAACTTGCTGAGACCTTAGACTAATTTTTTTGCCATGAAAAGCCTGGATGCATAACTTTTGAAAATAGTTTTGAAAGCTGGCTAACCACATCACAAGCTTCTTTCTCTCGCTCGCTCTCTGTCTCACACACACACACACACACACACACACACACACACACACACACACACACACACACACACACACACACACACACACACACACACACACACACACACACACACACACACACACACACACCTCCATAATTTCCTGATCTGCTTCACACATACAGACACACACACACACACACACACACACACACACACACACACACACACACACACACACACACACACACTTTCCTTACCTGATAAGCTGTTCACCTGATTGCTCCATACTTTCCCGCTCGCACTCCTATCCGTTCACGATTACTCCATTCAAGCTAATTTCCCGCTCGCAGCCACCTGGACATGGCGTCAGCTCCCGTTCGCCTTAACCACAACACCCAGCAAGCATCCTTAAAGGAGCCAACGCTGTTTTTTTTTTTTTTTTTTTTTTAGTTAAAAATGCTACCCCCTCTTCTACACAAGTTGTACTGAAATCAGTACAGTGAGTATGCCTCCAGACGTCCATGCGCATCAGCCAGTGACATGCAGGCCATAAAAATTATCATGCAAGCTTTACCGAATTCCCACCATAGTGTTATTGTTAAATTTAGCTGAATGTATGCTGCTCATATGCATTTATTATCAACTGTACAACTGCACATTAAAATGTTATTGTTTTGTGTAATTTCATTACTTGAGTAACAGTAACCCAGTGATTGTTGGAATGTTTGGAATACCTAAACTACATAAGTGTATACATGATCCTCCTCTAAGACCTATAGTTGATGGTCCTAGGTCTAAAACATATTGTATATCTAAATTGTGGATCAGTTATTAAAGGGAAGTGTCAACATGTTACCACCACTCTGCAATAGTTTTTATTCTTACATTTACAATTCTGTGTTCTTGTACTTTAATTTTGTATTCTATGTTTTTCTGGATCTTTTCTCCTCATACCAGTACTAATTTTTTTTTGTTCTAACAAATGGAGATAGAGATGATAAATAGATAGATAGATAGATAGATAGATAGATAGATAGATAGATAGATAGATAGATTGACATAGACAGAAAGAAAGAAAGACAGACAGGTAAGTTCTACTACCTACCATGTGATATGGTCTACCACTTATTATTGTTGGTTGCTTTTTATAAGTGCAGTAGGTTACAGTAGTGAAATACAGATAGACAAATCTTTAGAACTACTACTGCAATTAATTAGTCATTGTATATATATATATATATATATATATATATATATATATATATATATATATATAGATATATGGATTCCTATTACAAGAATGAAAGTTCACTAATTCAAACTTGTAATAGGAAGCCTCACTTCTGTGAAAGTTCACTTTAATGAAAGTGAACTTTTGCGTAAGTGCACTTCACCGAAAACACAGCAGCACAGTGGAGGACATAAAAAACAAGCTATGTCCTCCACTATGGTACGATAGTCACGGACCTTAGGGTTAGGGCACGGGTTAGGGTAAGGGGATAGTTAGTAAAGCTATCCCCTTACCCTAACCCATGCCCTAACCCTAAGGTTCGTGACTATCACACTATAGTGGAGGACATTCCTATGTCCTTCACTGTGCTGCAGTTGTCTTGGAACTTAGGGTTAGGGCATGGGTCATGGTAAGGGGATAGCCCCTATGGGCTATCCCCTTACTATGATTCGTGCCATAACCCTAAGGTCCGTGAGTACTGCACGGAAGTTCAATACAAAACCCGTTCATTGTACTGAACTTCGCGTAAGTGCACTTTCGATTAAGTGCAGTTTCGCTGCAGTGAGCATTCCATTCACTATTTCGAATTAGTGTAAATTCAATCTAGTGTATGGAACCCATATATATATATATATATATATATATATATATATATATATATATATATGTATAATATATATATATATATATATATATATATATATACATATATATATATATATATGTATAATATATATATATATATATATATATCTATACATACATACATACACACACACACACACACACACACTGTATATATATATATATATATATATATATATATATATATATATATATATATATATATTTTTATTTTATTTATTTATTTTTTTTGGGATACATTAGTATTATTGGTAAACCAGGAGGAGAGAGATAGTGAGATGGAAAGGCAAAGTCTAGGGAAAGATTAGAGGGGAGGGGTCAACGTAGTAAACTGAGATGGTGTTTAAGTGACCTAGTCAGGAAGAGCAGTAGGAAGAAGAATGAAAACGTAAGAGGTGTTAAGTAGAACTAAATTATAGTGTAGAGGTGGGAGAAATTGTGAAGAGCTAGAAGTAAGTTAAGTTGTCGTAGAGTGAGCTAAGGATATTCAGGGAGGATTTTTACAAAGCCATATCCAAGAGTTAAGTTCTTTGAGAGCTTTTTTTTAATTCATGTGTATGTGGTATTTTGCAGCTGGTGAGGGGAATCTTCTTCCAGGAGAGAGCTGGAGTATAGTTGTATACATTTTGGCCTATTGATCTTTTAGGCTTGTATATATCTATGAGTACTTGATCAGAGCTCCTGAAGTTTCTAGTTGGTGTGTGAAGAAAGATATGTGAGGAGATGTTTGGCAGGAGTAGGGCTTATTTAGAATGTTAAGAATGATAAGTAGCTGACAGGATAGTAGCTGATGTGGGAACTCTAACCATTTTAAAGCTTTGAGTGAGTTACAATGGTGAGAGACATAGGTTTGGTTAGCTGCAAACCTGGCAGTTTTGTTGTGGGTGGCTTAGAGTTTATGTAGTAGCCCTCGTTGCAGGTTTGTTAGGATTTGTGTGCTATAGAGAAGGCTGGGTAGAAGGTAAGCATAGGCAAGAGAGGTGAGAGAGTCATCGGTAAGGAATTTTCTGTTTCTGTAGAGTAGACCATGTTTTTGGTGGGTTTTCTTTATACAGTGTTGAACATGTAGATCAAATTTAAAATGATCATCTATGATGGCACCTAGAAGCTTGGTGTGGGATTCAACATTGATGACAGTGTTGTTAAGAGATGTTAAGGAGTGGTTGGATTTGCGGTGTTTGAGTGGTTTTGGGAGAAATGTCAGGAGTTTGGTCTTTTTAGGACTGAGAATTTGCTGGTTGTTGGTAAGCCATTTTTCAACCGAGTTGACGGTGTTTTGGGTGAGAGCAAGCAGAACAAAGATGGTGTTGGAGATAGTTACGATAGTTGAATCATCTGTGTATTGAATGAGTGTATATTGAGGATAGGATGTAAAGAGGTTATTGGTAAAGATATTGAACAGTAAAATACCAAGGACTGAGCCTTGAGGAGCCCACGTCTTGATGGCTAGGAAGGGTGATAGTATGGCGAGCCATTTGACTGATTGTTGTCTGTTTGGGAGGTTGCTGACGAACCAGGAGAGGGTGGGGTTTGAGAGGCTGAGGTCAGACAGTTTAGAAAGGAGGCTGGGGTGGAAAACAGTGTCAAAGGCTTTTGAGAGATGAAGGAAGAGACTGGAGATTAGTTTTTTGTTATCTATGGCCGGGTAAATAGAGTTGGTAAAGGAGATTAGGGCTGTAGAGGTACTGTGGTAGGCATGGAAACCATGCTGGGTGGGGGTGAGAAGGTTGTTGAAGAGTAGATAGTCCAGGATTTGCTTGTGTATGCACTTTTCTAGTATTTTTGAGAGTGGGGTGAGTATAGCAATAGGTCAGTAGATTGTTAGTTCAGTAAAATTTCCACCTTTGTGGATGGGTATGTTAAAGAAATGTTTACATAGTGTGGGAACTGTAGATTCAGATAAAGAGTGGTTTATGAGGATGGATATAGGATAAGCTATACAGTTAGCAGCTAGCTTAAGGGAAGGTAGAAGTAGTTTGTTGGCAGAAGGAGAAGAAGTTTTAAGTTTTGAGGCGGTCAGTGTAGGGTATTTGTTTGAGACCAGTAATCCTCTTTGTGAGGTACTTCTGTGGCCTTTCCAGCTGCTGCAAATGTCTTGTGAGGTACATTCCAAAAGGGGCGTTGTACTCTATAATGGGTCTAATGAGCGTCGAGTAGAGGGGAACAATGACCTCTTTTTTCCTGGATGAGAACCCTTTTATGATGAGGTGTGCCACATAGCAGGACTTCCTGACTACTGTGGTGATGTGACTATCAAAGGAGAGACTACTGTCCACCTGGGTCCCAAGGTCTCTTTTCACACCTGGATTTCCTGGGTAAAGTATTTGGTTGATGCTGTCCCAGAATTTTTTGGGTTTTTTGTGATGTTGTGTCTAGAAATTCAGGTTGAAGGTTTTCTTTTCGATGTTAACTTGTTTTTTGACTAGGTTGCAAAGTTGTTTATAGGTTTGTAGATGGGAGGTGAATTTAGTTTTAATCCAACATTTCCAGGCATGAGATCTCTTGCTCATGAGAGCGTGTGTGGTCTGTGTTACCCAGGAGGAGCAGAGAGATTTAATTCTAATTGTGCAGGGGGAGGGGCAAGTGAATTGAGGATGTTAAGAAATATGTAACTAAATGTTTGGACTGCATCATCAAGAAATAGGTATAATAGAAAGGACCAGTTAATAGAGGAGGGCATGTTATTGAATAAGTCAGGATGGAAGTTAGAGAGGCTTTGATATTCTTTATATTTGTGTGACCTTTGCTGGTGAGGGGGGAGTCTGTGGACACAAATAGATGAGTGGTCACTGATGGAGTCGAGTAGAGTTTCAGGGTGGTGATATAGGTCAGGATTGGAGACAAGTATCCAGTCTATAATAGTACCTGAGCTTGTAGGCTTAATAAAGTGAGTGGGGATAGAGATTACTTTGTTTGGGATAACCAGCTGATGTTGACATCAACTAGAAAGTTGGTTTCATTAGGTATATTTAGTGTGAGCCATGATAATATTTCTTCTAATAAAAGAATGTTGTCTCCAGGGAGTATGTCTGTAGCAGCTACTGTAAGGGTTTTATGGTCATTCAGTTTGCAGTTAGCAATTAACACTACTGCTGGGTGGAAAAGGGGGGGGCTTTATAATGGAGACAGGTTCAAGTGGTCAGAATATAAAATGGCAACTCCTCCACCCTTTTTGTTGGGTTGGTTGAAACAAAATATATTGTAGCCATTGGGGAGGAATGTGCTATCAGAGATATGAGGTTTGAGCCATGTTTCAGTGATTGCAATTATGTTGGGAGAGCAGTGGGCTATCCAAGCATGGAATTCAGTTATTTTGTTCATGATGCTGTGTATATCACGTGAGTATAGAGTTAGATTTTTAGTACGTGAGTTTGGAAACAGTTGTACTTGTCAAGTGGTAAGGTTAGTACAGTGTGGGTGGGAAGGTGGTCCAGGGTTGGGGTGAATGTCTCCAGAGAGGAGTACCTTATTGTGGTGGTAGATAAGTGTAAGAGGTGAGAGGTGTAGGAAATTGTATTTCTGCTTAGTTTTCATGTGATAAGAGATTTGAGGGGCAGTTATAATTTAGTAGGGGTGTGTGTTAGAGATATGGAAGAGTGATGGTGATATTGTGAAGGAGAAGTGAGTATGTGTATATGAGGAGTAGTGAGTAGAGGTAGGTGATAGGTGAAGTGGATTTATTTGAGTGTGATAAGAGGAGAGGTAGATTAGAAGGAGTAGAAGATGAGTGAAGGTGAGAGTAAGGAGCATGTTTAAAAAGTGGTATAATTGTAGATGGTCAGTGAGGGAATAGGATAGTGTATTTATTGAGAGAGGTCAGGAGAAGGGTTTGGAAGAGAGTGAAATAGGAAAAGAGATAAGGAGAGTATGTAAAGATTGTGTGCAACACTTAGGTATAGTGGGACAAGATAGTGAAGAGAGAGGAGATTAATATGCAGGAGAGGGGATGGTTTAGAGAGGTAACTAGTTAGTGAGGCGAAGAGAAGGAAGGGGGTGGGAGTAGACTGAGATGAGAATAGGCTCAGGTGAAATGAAAAGAGAGAATGTGGGATTGTACTGGGTGGAGTAGGACAGTGGAGATGTGGAATCATTTTGGATGCTAGGGGAGTGTGGATTAGATTAGGGTATGTATGTGGGTTGGAGAGATGGGGAGCTACTTGGTGGAGTAAGTGGGAGGAGTGATAATGGGGAATATAACTGAGGAGGAGAGGTGGTAGTGGGCTGGGATAAGGGTGGGAGGAGGTAAGCATGTGATAGGATGAGGAAGAGGATAGGATGGATATGGGAAGGGTGTGGTAATGATTATGTACCTATAAGTGTAGAGTATCCTGCGGTGGGTGGAAAAGGGTGTAGGGTAGGAGAGCAAAGTAAGCCCAAGTGAATGGCAGATCACTATGCTTTAAAAAACTATCATTGGGGCTTGCACTTAAGTTTACTGGTTAAATGGTATAGTGTTTAGAGTGAAGAGACTAGGTGAGGGAGGGCAGATGGTGATAATGTATTGAGTGAGTCCTTGGGTAAGAAAAGAGAAGAGATAGGCAGGATAGTCTTAGCCTTTAGGGCACTTTCCTGAAGTTAGTTAAGTACCAAAGTGATACAGAAACTAGGGAGAGAGAGGCAAACTTGGTGGGGGTGGAAGAAAACTGGTGGTGGGGGTTAGTCAGCTGAGAACTACATGTGCATGCCACAGCCTAGTTCAATTTGATAAAAACAAAAATTGCTTTAAACATCAGGTGAGGAAGAAGCAATTAGGTCACATACATATAGCGTGTGATGGTGGTTTTTCTCCCTTCCTTGGAGAGAGAGCAACAGTCCTTGTATCGATTTCAAGGCCAGTGGACAGATTTTCAGCCAGGTGTATTCAGGGTGGGGGGTGGGGGTTAGGACACTTTTCTGCTTAGCGGACTACTGTAAAATAAAAGAGAGATTTAATGTAAATAAAATTGTGAGTTTAGTGTGGTTAAATTCTCTGGAAGAGAGAAAGCTACTAATATAGGGGTAGAGAATATTAGGGGGCAGTAGAAAGCACGAAATAGGAAGTGGAAGACTAGGAGAAAGAGAAACAGTGAAAATTGCAGGCTGGAGGGTGAGAGAGGAAAATACAAAAATAGGTTAAAGGTCCAGAGAGAGGACTCCTGGGATTGTAGGGAACAGTAGAAAGGGAAAAGAAGACTACTAAGGCATGAGGAGCTAGTAAGGAGAGTTGCTGAGTTTACACCACAGATTTAGAGAAAGGGCCTTTTAATTAGGCACTGGGAGA